>NC_135449.1:7500-77500 GCF_051991255.1 Vanacampus margaritifer
CCTAACCCTAACCCTAACCCTAAGGGACTCTCAGAAGGACAACAGCTCCTCACAGTCTAAAACAGCCACTTGATTTATATTAGTAATTCTTTTTCTTTTTTTATATATATTGGCCTTTTCTTTTCTTTTTTGTGCCCACGCCTGAGGAAGACCTCTCAAGGTCGAAACGTCGCGACGGGCACTAGGTTTTTTTTGACACTTCTTTTCATTTTCAATTTTCTTTTCCTTTTTTCAAACCTCTTTTGTTTCTTTCTTTTATTTTTAGAATAGATACATTTAAAAACAAAAAAATATATAAATAATAAATAAATAATTAATAATAAAAAAATATATTAAATAATAATAAATACAAAAAAACAAAAAACAAAACAATTATGTATAATGGTGATGATTGGACCCTTGTCCAGCACCGCAGACGTCGCCAACAGTTTGGGGAGCAACATGGGCAACAGGGGGGTGGCGGTCGACCACGCTGGCACCAGGGAGGGCGAGAGCGCTGGGGGATGGACAGTGCACCTCCCTCCTCCCGCTTCGGCGGAAGGAGGAATCCTGTTTTTAACCCTAACCCTAACCCTAACCCTAACCCTAACCCTAACCTAACCCTAACCCTAACCCTTTTAATATTTTTTAATCTTTTTTATTTTTAATCTTTTTTATGAGGAAGATTTTTATTAAACAGTGGTGAGAGACAGAAGCACATCAGTGTTGTAATGACGAGCGCCGGCCAGTGCCTTGCCCCTGGTATTTCGGCAACCGTCCAGTCAATTTGATGAGGCGGGAAATACCCGGGAGTTAACCCTTATGCCAAAACCTAACCCTAACCCTAACCCCCTAACCCTAACCCTCTAACCCCAACCCTCTAACCCCAACCCCAACCCCAACCCTAACCCCTAACCCTAACCCTAACCGGAGTTAACCCTTATGCCAAAACCTAACCCTAACCCCAACCCCAACCCCAACCCCAACCCTAACCCTATTCATTAAAACATGTCAAATTCACACATAGAAGTATGAATAGTCAATAATACCATAAAAAAACATAAATACATTAAATATGCAAAATTCATACAGAGAAGTTTAAATAATTAACACAACCATAAAAAGCATACATACATTAATAAAACAATTGTTGATATACAATAGTGACATTGATATATATAACATTTCATATTGGATTACATGTAAGTATTACATAGAAAATAAATAGGACGCTTTCCCTAATTATTTGAACGAAAAAGGGCATAGTTAAGATTAGTTATTTGCGCATGGTGCTTGCAGTATATAAAGGCAACTCAGTTAGAGGAAGCTCAGTTTGGATTTGATTTTTGAAGAGGCAACATCTCGGATAATTCATTGAACAATTGTAGTGTGCTAGACCTGAAGAAGGCTCTTTAGAGCCGAAACGTTGTCAAGGCACACTTGCATTTAATTATACTCATTAGGAATTAGAATTTTTGATTGTTTTTGTTTTATTGTTTTATTTTGATAGTGATTACATATATAACAAAGGCCACTCCTATTGAATAAATAAAAGATTAAAAGTTAATTACACATAACATCTACAAAAAATATATATTTGTAAATAGTGATTACATATGATACAAAGGCGCCTCCTATCTATAAAATAAAAGATTAAAAACATTATTATACATTAATTACCATAAAAAGAAATCTGAGAGAGTAATTAAAGTATGATGGGTGGACTGTTGTCCGCTACGGGCGGAGACGCCAGCCCACACATCAGTGGAAGGAACGTGGCGACGGGAGGTACCAAGGACGGAAGGACCGTGCAGTTCCCTTTCGCTCCAGGAGGGGGGATCAATTCCCCTTATCCTGGTCGAGGAAGGGCTCAGTCCCTCATTCCTAACCCTATTTTTTTATTTCAGATATATAGTATTTCATTATATACTATTTAGGTGTTAACAATTATACACACTCTATAGAAGTAATATATTACCTCCCTCGCAAACGTTTCTCTTCTCGGTTCTGTACGTGTTGTATATTCAAATGTATAAAATGTACTCACTCTCAGCCGAGGAGGAAGGTAGTTGAAACCGTAGGATGAAATACCACAGTATGTTGATACAGGAGCGATTCTCACCAAGAGATGTCGCTAGAGAGCAGAAACAAAGTTTAATAAAATAAATTAAAATAAAGTGGAAAAAACGGATGTAGAAAAGACAATAAGGTATTAATGAACAGTAAAGTTATGGGCAGAAGAACTGGAGGGGGGAAGAGGTAATAAGGATTGCAAGAAAGTTAAGAAAAGAGGCAAGAATGAAAGAGGGAATTAAAATAAGTATAGGGGTATTAAATAAGATTTGAGTTGTAGACGGAAAATAAGGGGGGATAGAGAGTGAGGTAAAATTAAAGAAGTAATAAAGGCTGTAAGAATTATATGAGTTGAAGTAAGAATGAATGATATAAATAGAGCGTACAGGTGATAAGAAGACTGAGAAAGAGTTGGAATATGTTAGTGTTATCATACATCGCAAAACCCCTGGCATATTTTGAGAATACCAGTGCTCCATACACCGCACAGCCCCTGGTATTTGTACCTATATAAGACAGCAATAAGAAAAGACAGCGTATACTGACCTATCTGGCAGGCGTACCTCAATCAGGATGGCTTGTTCGTTCACTTACGTCGAAAAAGCCCTTCCATGTCATTACTGTCCGTACTACTTTAATTGACGGTGTAAAACGTTCTCATTTTTCTAAAAGTAAAACTGCAAATTAACTTACGGGTTTTTTAATATCTATTATCATACTTACCTCCTAAAACCAATTTTCAGCCTTTAAATTGTTAAAATCATTAATTAAAAGCCTAATTTTAGAACGGGATATACAGGTGTATTATGGGTAATTGACATGACCTGTTCGCATGTTCCCCCGATTGGGGTACCTGTATACAATTAAACTGCCATCTAGTGGTCAAAATGAGGGATCGTTCAGATTGAATCAGTCTTTCTTGCATATAAAAAGAGTCAGAGACTGAGTTAGTTAGAATGGAAAATTTAAAGTTTATTAATTAAATAATTAAGCAAATTATTATTGTTTTGATTTATTTTAATGAGGACAAAAAGAAAAGGAGACCAATAGGGGGAGGAAGAGAGAAAAATAGAACAAAAGGAGGGGTTGAGGAATATTAGCAAAAGTTATGTGGGGAAAAAAGTTTTTTGTGTGTGAGAGAGGAAGAGGGAAAGGGGGACGAACAAGATGAGAAAATAGGGGGGGAGGAGGAGAGAAAAAAAGGGGGGTTTTAAGAAGGAGTGAAAGGTGGAAAAATCAAAAAGGTTTGAGAGAATAGGGAAGGAAAAAGAGAAAGAGTAGGAAAGTAAAAATAAGAGCACACTCATAAACATTGAGAAGGAGAGATTAGAGTCTCGGAGAGGGGTCTGTACGGACCGCACCCTCCGTAGCCGGACCGGGCTGGCGACTCTAGCCTCCCACTGACTCCGTCCTATCTGGAGGGAAAAATGGGAAGAAGAGTGAAAGTGGTTTAACAACAACATTTTTATTCTATATAACAAAAAGACTCAAGTGATCAGGGATACAATGATTTGTATGTGTAAAGTCCATCTTAGGTTGATATTGTCAAGAGGCAAATACGTGAAAGGGATGTATCTTCAACGAGCCGACTGTCCAATCCCATTCATCCAAATATTAACTTTAATAGGGCTTATATGTTAACCTACACTTGTGTCCAGGTCCAAGTTTTATCCCGAAGTCCGAGTGATTCGTCCATGTCATCCCACTCCGTGTGATTATTGTTATTCTAACCATATTAACGAAACTGTTTAGGCGTTCGTTTTGTCTAGAAAAGGAGGAGGAGGTGTCAGTGGTGAGCAAGGCCAGTATGTCATGTTGTCGCAGGTGCAACTCTCTGTTGGTTAGACACTCCAATCAAATCCTTCATCCTACTACTCCCCTTGCGGTATTAATTATGATATTTTCGTCATTATTTTTTATATATATAGTTGTGAATCCCAATATTACGCGTCTGTGAAGTTGCTTAAAACAGTAGTCTTAACATTATGTGTATTTTAAAGAATATCCTGTATATATTTTTGTGTTTTTATATTATCAACTGTCGTTTAGAGGCGCCGCTCAACTTTCTCTAATGTTTTGTATTTTTCCATGACGTATGAAACGAAACTGAAACTTAACTGTAATAAAAGCGACGAGGTGGCCGGGGGAGGGGAGAGAGTCGGAAGGAGCCGAGCGTGAGTTAAGGTCTCGCGCCTCCTCTCCTCTCCCAGCCGCGGTTGCAATAAAACAAAGCAACAGCTTCTGCCTCCTTTTTCCTTGGTGCACGGTCAGTAACTAAGGGGATCTGTAATATCAGACCCAACATTTAATTGGTGCCGAAACCTGGGACCTGCATCTGGACGGACGACCGCCGCCGAACCGAGGACACCGAGAATCTGTCGACAGCGTCTCCCCTTGCGTGACGGGTCTCGTCGCTCCGGCCACGGCCGTTCGCCCGGACACCGGGTCCTGCGAACCAGACCGGCACCGAGGACTAACAGGTATTATGCTGTTTAATTATCACGATTTACACAGAAGTTTGAAAAAGGAACACTAAATATACTGAAGAAGTAAGAGTAAAATAGAAAAGTGGGGAGTAAAAGAGAAGCGCTTGGGCGTTGGCCCGTGAAGAAGAGAAAAAAAACCCATGGTATATATGATCCGGGCATCAAAGGGATCACGGTTTTATTAGATGAGATCCAAAATACTTTTATTGACTAGTTTTTAACTTGTTAAAAAAAAGTGTCGTTTTCGGGTGCCCGGGTAGAGGAAATTAAACGTTGCCGTAAATACGTAATAATTTACACCTCCCCACTCATTGGTTACCAAAATATCTGTGTTCAATATAACTAAGATTTATTAGGTCAGAACAGAACTGACTGCGATTAAAAATAATCGCCTAAAACACAAATCATGGTTTTAAATTAGAAAGTGGTGCACCACAGAAAAGACTAAGTGTGTGTTTGTGTGTGAGTTTATGTGTGTGTGTGTGGTTGTGTGCGTGTGTCTTTGTGTGGGTGTGTACTTTGTGCGTGTTTATGAGATAAGATTAGAAGGGAGTAACTGCTGCCCGCTCGGGAATACATACAATGGGCCAGTCATTGAGAAAAGAAATAGAACAACACCAGGATGTTAAATTTATTGCAAGCTTTGACGCTAATGCGTGCAAGTATCTGGAATCCTGGGTGACCAAGTATGATTTTAACCCGTCTTTGAGAGATGTCAGGAACAAAGAGGAAGTTAAGAAAAGTTTAGTGGAGAAAAGAGCAAAGAAGATTAAAAAGGAAAAGACAGAAAGAAAAATGTATCAGATGAAGATAAGACCAACGGAAGAAACCGGCGCCAGACGAAGAGACAACGGAAATGCACCGGCTGAAGTGCGACAGCAAAATGATCCAGAAGAGGAAGTAAACGTCAACCAACAGCGGGAACCGCCTACCCCGTCTACCTCCTCCCCAAATTCCACCTCCACGAGTTTTGGGGACGGAGCCTCCCCTCCTATTGGAAGCCGTACAAGATCAAACAAACCAACAGCAGACGTCCTGGCTGCAACAACAAAATTATACCCAGACATTCAGCAGGTGGCAGCATATCCCATGGTAGCTGTAGCCAACCCAGCTTATGGAATGCCAAATCCTGGTCAACCTGCTCATCCACAGACCTTGCTGCTCTATCGCCCATGGACCGAAGAAGAAAAAGTAGCCGCATGCGCATCAGTTCCTCCCATTAAAGACAACGTTGAAAAATGGGCAGCTGCAATTAGAGAACTACATGGATCCTATCACCTCAATGGCAATGAATTACTAAGCGTCCTACGTCTGACCGCAGGACATCGAGTTGGAAGATTCCAAGGAGCCTTTGCTCCAGCCAACCAACGAGGCCAAGTCTACCAACCAGGCCAAGAACTAGACAACGCCCTAAATACTCTTTTAGAAAGAGCCATCGCAGTGTTCAAGAAACCACCTGATTTAACTAAAGTCCGCCAATGCCGCCAAGAACCTGAAGAAAGCGCACAAAAATATGTGGACCGCCTCCAAGACGTACTGAAACTACATGGTGGCATCGAAGAAAGCACTGAGGCACAAAGCACATACCAAACATTACTGCGGGCAACATTCCTGGATGGACTAGTGGACGGTACAGTCAATTTTATCAAGAAACATTACCACACCTGGAGAACTGCCCCGGTGAATGATCTCGTAGCTTGGGCTTCACACGCTGAAGACCTAAAAAGACAAAAAGCGCAATCATCAGTCTTCAATGCCATGCACACATTTTTTCAACATGCCTCTCCTCCACCTTCTGGACCAATTTACTACCAAAACCAACCCAATCGGGGTAGAGGACGTGGACGCGGAAGAGGAAGAGGCCGACCAGCCACCAGACAGGATGTGTGCTACAATTGTGGCAAGTACGGCCACTTTGCCCGAGATTGCCGCTCCAAACAAAAAATTGAGACCCCAAGATCTGACCACTGGGATCCAACCGAATGACTCGAGCAGGAAAGGTCAAGTGATGAAAACCCTGATGACACCAGAACGATCGTCGAGGTGCTTGACCTGACAGTCCTGTTTAGCCAGATGTCCTCTATTGACCCAGCAGTAAGAAAACTAGGCTTAGGGCCATTTACTACAACATTGAAATTCATTGTGGATTCAGGAGCACAATCCTCCGTGATCACTGATCTACCAACAGGTGTCAAATTGTCAAAAAGCACAATAATGGTCATAGGAGTGGGAGGTAGACCAGCCATCCATTACTTTACCGAACCACTGACCATTATTGATGAAGACGGAACAGAATACCCAGATCAAACTTTCGTTTACGTGCCTCGTTGTCCTGAAAACCTCATCGGACGAGATTTGATAAAAGCCATGAGCCTTGTATTAATGGTCGAAGGCTCTAGCATGGTCGTGACAAAAAGAGGACAAGAAACACCAATGCAGATGTTAGTACTAGAAGGAAAAGACAAACCACGCCCATTCTACAGTCTGGATCCGATCCAAAAAGGTCCAACATCAGTAACAAACAATCTGCAACAGATGCCAGAACAAATCCTACCAAATTCAAATTGGGTGCCCCAAACCACGTACCCACTTCACTCCACCATCCGCTTCGCCCCGAACAAAGAGGACAGAGACTTCTTTGATCAATGGTCCCGATTGACAACCATGCGGGCCCAAATAAAAGACCTAATTTGGGACGAACAGGCAGGATGGATGGCAGCCACAGTAATCTTTCCAGATTACATATATGCATTAACCACATATGAAGGCGTTGGCATTCCCTTCCACATTTCACTGGCAAAACCAACAGGCTGGAGATGGAAGGACATAGGATCAAAAATAAGAGATGTAACATGGTCCGAACAACGACTTCCGTGGACCCCATGTCAAGATGGAAGATTTAAACGCATCATGTCATCAGGAAACGTGGTCTGGAGGAAAAAACTAAACTGGGTGACAACATTTGTCCCCAGCACCCACCTAAGTACATGACATCCGGAGGAAACCACGATCCTGGCACTAAAAGACGCCATGGATCAAATACCACCTCAGCTGTGGTCAGCGTCAAAAACCGATGTGGGCCTAATGACCACAGCCACAGAAGTAACAATTGAACCAAGAACAAACTATCGCCCACGAATCAATCAATACCCACTCAAACCTGATGCCAAAGAAGGAATCACACCAGTAATCATGAACATGGTAAAAGCTGGAGTGCTCATAGAAGCCCCCAAGGTAACTTGTAACACTCCAATCTTTCCAGTAAAGAAAGCAGACACCACGACCTGGCGAATGGTCCACGACTTAAGAGCCGTAAATCAGGCAGTAAAACAGAGAGCCCCCTGCGTCCCCGACCCCCACACTCTACTCAATGCGCTGAAGCCAGAACAGAAATGGTTCACAGTAATTGATCTAAGCAACGCCTTCTTTTCCATCCCATTGCACGAGTCTGCCCGTCATTGGTTTGGTTTCACCTTTAATCAAAAGAAATACACCTATACGAGACTACCCCAAGGCTATGCAGAGAGCCCCACCATTTTCTCTCAAGAAATCAACAACTGTCTGAGCCTCCATGAACACAGTGAAACCACTCAAATCTTGATTTACATAGATGACATTCTCATCGCCAGTCCAACCAAAGAAGAAAATCAAGAAGAAGCAGTGAAACTGTGTCAACACCTGGCAAAGACAGGAAACAAAGCCTCACTGACCAAACTACAGTGGACTCAGACCGAAGTAGTTTTCTTAGGTCACATCATATCGGCAGAAGGAAGAAAACTAACCTCTGATCGGAAACAAGCTATCCTTGATGCCCCCAAACCAAAGACCAAAAGACAGATGATGGCCTTCCTAGGCCTAGTGAACTTTTGCCGTCTATGGGTTCTGGACTTCGCCGAAATAACGCAACCACTGGTGGATTTAATTTACCAAGAAGACATCGCCCTGGCCGATCCCATCACATGGACGAAAATAGCTAATGACAAGTTCAATCAGATAAAACAGACCATCACAAGCACAGGCCCTTTGGGCCTACCCGACTACAAGAAACTGTTTACCCAAACAGTGGACTGCAAAGACGGATTCATGACATCCGTCCTACTCCAACAACATGGTACACAAATGCGACCAGTGGCCTACTACTCAAAGAAACTTGATGCTGTCGCCAGAGCCCTGCCCCAGTGTGTCCAAGCAGTGTGTGCCGCAGCAATGGCTGTCCAAGCATCCGCCGAATTGGTGTTGTTCCATCCCACCACTCTACTAGTAACACACTCAGTAGATGTTCTTTTGACTCAAACAAAGATGTCATTTCTCTCACCAGCAAGACATCTTGGCCTAACAGCTGTACTGTTGTCCCAACCCCATCTTACCATCAAGAGATGCAGCACTCTCAATCCTGCAAGTCTCCTCCCAGTGGAGACAGATGGGACACCACACAGTTGCACAGAAGCCACCGAGGAAATCTGCAAACCAAGAAGAGATTTGTTAGACACACCCTTACAAGAAGGAGAAGCAGTGTTTGTAGATGGTTCCTCAAGCAAAGATGAACTAGGCAACACCAACACAGGCTATGCAGTGGTCACACAACAAAAGACACTGAAGAGCGGACGATTAATAGGAAATCTGTCAGCACAAGCAGCAGAACTCATCGCGCTAACAGAAGCATGTAAATTATTCAAAGACAAAGCAGTAACAATTTGGACCGACAGCCAATATGCCCACTCGACATTGCACATCTTTGCCGCCATGTGGGCTCGACGAGGAATGAAAACATCAACAGGAAAACCTGTTCAACACGCCAAATTACTCACTGACCTTTTGGCCGCTGTACTGCTACCCTCCAAAATAGCAGTATGCAAATGCAAAGCTCACACCTCAGCAAAAGACGCCGTTTCTGTAGGAAATGCAAAAGCAGATTTGGCAGCCAAGCAAGCAGGCCAAGACAAAACAAAGATCGTCATGCTCGCCAACCACAAAGAAACACAACAACACAACAACATTCCAAAACAAGTACTAATTGACATGCAAAACAACGCTCCAGACAAAGAAAAAACACTATGGAAAATGATGAACATTAAACTCACCCCAGAAGGCCTCTACCACAAAGAAGACCGACCAGTCATCCCCCGCAGTCTGTTCCACGCAGTAGCCACATTGAGTCATGGCAAGTCCCATGTCTCAACAGGAGGGATGGTATCTATGGTAGAACAGACAATGACAATACCACAGGGCTTACAAACCTATTTTAAAACTTTTTGTAGGTCATGTATGGTGTGTTGTCGTCACAATGCTCAGGGAAACTTAAGACCACAGAGAGGGAAATGCCCAGTGGGCTCCTACCCATTTGAAGTTTTACACATGGACTTTATTGAACTACACAAAAGTGGTCAGCACAAGTACTGTTTAGTGTTAGTAGACTCACTAACTAAATGGGTTGAACTTGTTCCTTCAAAACATCCAAACGCCCTCACAGTAGCTAAAGCTATTTGTAAACACATAATACCAGAACATGGCATTCCACGAGTCTTGTGGAGTGATAACGGTAGCCATTTTGTAAATACCATCGTTGACAATATGGCCATCCATTTAAAATCAGCCATGGTCAGACAAAACAGGAGAGGCAGATCCACTGACTAAATGGTTATGTGACTTGTTTAAAGAACGGACTGTGTCAAGAGCAAATGATCTGCCCTCTACCTCTCTTCCTCCTGCACAGGAAACGGTGACCCCGGGTGACCTGGTGTTGGTGAAGGTGATAAAAAGGAAAACATGGTCGAGCCCACGCTGGGACGGCCCATTCGTTGTTCTCCTGACCACACCCACCGCTCTCAAAATCGCTGAGAGAGAGACGTGGATCCACCAGAGTCACTGCAAAAAGGTCACCGAACTCAGATAAGGGATTACCCCCTGATTCTTGTCAAAAAGAAGAAGAACAAAGGAGAAGATGACCCTTTTTCAGACATTGTTTGGACTTTGATCATTATAATGTTTATCTTATTATGTGTTATTTGTTCCTGCTGTATTGTCCCAATGTCTAAGAGATTAGTCGCCCGTATGTTCGTGGCCCAGATGTGTCAATATAACTTACTACGCGTAGAGGATTATGTTGACACTGTGGAGACCGACACAAAAGTGTGACCCTCATCTTATTGTGTTTTCCTAACTTCAAATCCAGTTCCATTCTCAGACCAAGAGGTTCTCGTCACCGTGCGGTGGGGGAGTTATGGAATTTTTCCCTTTAAGTTAAGGGTTTTCGCCATTTCCTGAGAATGGTTCAAATGTTGTGAATCTATTAATGAAGTAATACTGAGAAAACTTAATTGTTTTAGTATTTACTGATATCCTTTTAAATCCACAACAGGAGGGAATGTGAAGTTGCTTAAAACAGTAGTCTTAACATTATGTGTATTTTAAAGAATATCCTGTATATATTTTTGTGTTTTTATATTATCAACTGTCGTTTAGAGGCGCCGCTCAACTTTCTCTAATGTTTTGTATTTTTCCATGACGTATGAAACGAAACTGAAACTTAACTGTAATAAAAGCGACGAGGTGGCCGGGGGAGGGGAGAGAGTCGGAAGGAGCCGAGCGTGAGTTAAGGTCTCGCGCCTCCTCTCCTCTCCCAGCCGCGGTTGCAATAAAACAAAGCAACAGCTTCTGCCTCCTTTTTCCTTGGTGCACGGTCAGTAACTAAGGGGATCTGTAATATCAGACCCAACAGCGTCCTAGTACCAACTTGTATCCATTTAAGTGACTATTTGTTGTTTTAATCACCAGGTTTACTTTTCATATTTATATTAATTAATTAATTAATATTAATTTCAGGTAAATTCGTCGAAGTTTATAATGCTGTTTGTCCCCTTGGGGGGTTTTCTGGTTCCTGAAGAACTGTTTGGGGTGTGTCCAAAAAAGATTTCCACCATTTCCACATTTGGATCCCTGTTTCAAGGGTCCAGTGAATATTGTCCCCCATTGTTTTAAACTTTTCTTTTTCAAGTTTGCTTATACTTCTCTGTGAGGCCTGAATATGATAGTTCATCATTTGAACGTTTGCCAATTCCTTCTTTGGAAGGTTGTTGGACATATTCAATAGTGGAATGAAGATTTCTGCTCGAGGGAAAGTTTGCGTCGCTGCTTTAAGAAGTCTGTCTAATTCTTTTTTTACATTCATCATGTTGCAATGGTGTCAATTGTTTATCCCGAAAGAGAGGATGACTTTCTCTACTTCCTCTGTAATCGGTGTATTGTTTTTTAAGATGTTTGTGGCATTGTCGAGTTTGGCTCCCGGAAAACAGTCAATTTGAATTCTATTGTCATCAATTCGTGGTAGGTTTGCCATGTTTGAATCTCCCATAATCACTATAGGACGTGTCGGTGTCAAGGTCCAGTTGTTTAATTTGTCACTGTTGTGTTCATGCCTCTCATATGACGGCAATTGTAGTGTAATAGTACATATAGGTGGAACTGGGATAATTGGTGATCGTTCATGCTGCGGCATTGTCCCGTCCACCGTTGTTGGACAAAATTCTGTATCCGAATCAGTCCATCTCGGTTCAGAGCAAAAAGTTTTTGATCGCTCTGTCTCGGGGTCCAGCATTCGCGGTGGAATGTCTGCCCGACGTTTGCGTGGGGTTTCCACTGTTGGCATGATCAACTCTCGCAATTCCACTACTGTCGCCCTTAACCAGTCCTGATCCACTCTGCTGAGGTCCTTATTGACCCACCTTTTTGCCACTGCGACCGTGTCTTCCCACATGTCTTTTGGAAGTCTCTTAAGTTCTTCCACTGCTTCTGTCATGCAAGTTGCATGGTGATTCTCTTACGTTTTAATCGTCGCATGTGTCCAATTTTTTGCATTGACAATTTTTTGATTTGTCGAATTCTCTGATGGATGAGACGGGTAAACATTCCATACCAGTTCCTCTTCCAAGCGAGTGAGTCTGCGTGGGACCGGAGTTGTAGTATTGGTTCGATACAGGTGGTGTTCAGCTTTAATAAATTTCCTAATTCCTCTCGTCATGAGTTGGAAATTGCTATATTCCACCCGCTGTGCCATTTCGGGGGGGAATCCTCTGTAATCAAAAACACAAGGGAGCATATCGCTTATATGTCTTTAGAGACATCTTTATATTTGCATACATAATAGTATGTACGCATACCAGTATATGTTAATTACGTGGTGAGACACATGTTGCCTTGACACAGTGCGAACTTCCGAAGGCTCTGGCAGGGTTAGGTTTTGGCATAAGGGTTAACTCCCGGGTATTTCCCGCCTCATCAAATTGACTGGACGGTTGCCGAAATACCAGGGGCAAGGCACTGGCCGGCGCTCGTCATTACAACACTGATGTGCTTATGTCTCTCACCATTGTTTAATAAAAATCTTAATCATAAAAAGTATTAAAAATAAAAAAATTAAAATTTAAATACCAAAAATGTGTCTAATCTTTATTAAACCTGTACACTCCATAAGAGTTTCCCTTTGAGATACTCACCCACTAATCAAGTAAAAAGGTATCAAGGCTAAAATCTGCTTTCAATAACCCACTCCGAGGGTTGGGTTTAGGGTTTGGACCAGGATAGGGTTTATATAGGGCCCCAAATGGTTGAGGTTAGGGTTAAGGTTAGAGTAGGGTTGGAATAGGGTTAGGGTTGGGGTTAGGGATAGGGTCCCGTTCCCAGAAAATGTAGGAAATTAAATTGGTCGAAGTCAGGACTTTGTACTGGGGTAAGTTAAACACCATAATTGAGACCATTGAAATTAGTTAAGGTTAAGATTAGGGTTGGATTTTAACCTTCCATGAGGGTATAATCAGTCTCCCAAAGAAGGTACCACGTTTTAGCAAAAAATTAATTAATATTGCCATGATCACAACAGGGTATTAGTTTCCATTTTTGTTAATAGATTTATAGTATCTATCCCTACTGTGATTTAGGGTAGGAACACATCATCAGTAGTGAACCTTGAGATCATAGGGTGTTTCGGCCATTGTCACTAGACACCCTCAAGATGTTCCAAAGAAGGACAACACCGAGGAAGGAAAGTCAAGCAAGATGTTGCAAAAAAGGACAACACCAAGGAAGGAAAGTCAAGCAAGATGTTGGAAAAAAGAACACAGAGGACGGAAAGTCAAGCAAGATGTTGCAAAAAAAAAGGACAACACAGAGGACGGAAAGTCAAGCAAGATGTTGCAAAAAAAAAGGACAACACAGAGGACGGAAAGTCAAGCAAGATGTTGCAAAAAAAAGGACAACACAGAGGACGGAAAGTCAAGCAAGATGTTGCAAAAAAAAGGACAACACAGAGGACGGAAAGTCAAGCAAGATGTTGCAAAAAAAAGGACAACACAGAGGACGGAAAGTCAAGCAAGATGTTGCAAAAAAAAGGACAACACAGAGGAAGGAAAGTCAAGCAAGATGTTGCAAAAAAGGACAACACCGAGGACGGAAAGAAGGAAAGTCAAGCAAGATGTTGCAAAAAAGGACAACACCGAGGACGGAAAGTCAAGCAAGATGTTGCAAAAAAAAGGACAACACAGAGGACGGAAAGTCAAGCAAGATGTTGCAAAAAAAAAAGGACAACACCGAGGACGGAAAGAAGGAAAGTCAAGCAAGATGTTGCAAAAAAAAGGACAACACCGAGGACGGAAAGAAGGAAAGTCAAGCAAGATGTTGCAAAAAAAAGGACAACACAGAGGACGGAAAGTCAAGCAAGATGTTGCAAAAAAAAGGACAACACAGAGGACGGAAAGTCAAGCAAGATGTTGCAAAAAAAAGGACAACACAGAGGAAGGAAAGTCAAGCAAGATGTTGCAAAAAAAGGACAACACAGAGGAAGGAAAGTCAAGCAAGATGTTGCAAAAAAGGACAACACCGAGGACGGAAAGAAGGAAAGTCAAGCAAGATGTTGCAAAAAAGGACAACACCGAGGACGGAAAGTCAAGCAAGATGTTGCAAAAAAAAGGACAACACAGAGGACGGAAAGTCAAGCAAGATGTTGCAAAAAAAAAAGGACAACACCGAGGACGGAAAGAAGGAAAGTCAAGCAAGATGTTGCAAAAAAAAGGACAACACCGAGGACGGAAAGAAGGAAAGTCAAGCAAGATGTTGCAAAAAAGGACAACACCGAGGACGGAAAGAAGGAAAGTCAAGCAAGATGTTGCAAAAAAAAGGACAACACAGAGGAAGGAAAGTCAAGCAAGATGTTGCAAAAAAAAGGACAACACAGAGGAAGGAAAGTCAAGCAAGATGTTGCAAAAAAAAGGACAACACCGAGGATGGAAAGTCAAGCAAGATGTTGGAAAAAAGGACAACACAGAGGATGGAAAGTCAAGCAAGATGTTGCAAAAAAGGACAACACAGAGGAAGGAAAGAAGGAAAGTCAAGCAAGATGTTCCAAAAAAGGACAACACCGAGGACGGAAAGAAGGAAAGTCAAGCAAGATGTTCCAAAAAAGGGCAACACCGAGGACGGAAAGTCAAGCAAGATGTTCCAAAAAAGGACAACACAGAGGACGGAAAGTCAAGCAAGATGTTGCAAAAAAGGACAACACCAAGGAAGGAAAGTCAAGCAAGATGTTGCAAAAAAGGACAACACCGAGGACGGAAAGAAGGAAAGTCAAGCAAGATGTTCCAAAAAAGGACACCGAGGAAGGAAAGAAGGAAAGTCAAGCAAGATGTTCCAAAGAAGGACAACACCGAGGACGGAAAGAAGGAAAGTCAAGCAAGATGTTGCAAAAAAGAACACCAAGGAAGGAAAGTAAAGCAAGATGTTGCAAAAAAGGACAACACCGAGGACGGAAAGAAGGAAAGTCAAGCAAGATGTTGCAAAAAAGGACAACACCAAGGAAGGAAAGTCAAGCAAGATGTTGCAAAAAAAGGGACAACACAGAGGACGGAAAGAAGGAAAGTCAAGCAAGATGTTGCAAAAAAGGGACAACACCGAGGACGGAAAGAAGGAAAGTCAAGCAAGATGTTGCAAAAAAAAAAAAAAGAACACCGAGGACGGAAAGTCAAGCAAGATGTTGCAAAAAAAAAAAAAGGACAACACAGAGGACGGAAAGTCAAGCAAGATGTTGCAAAAAAAAAAGGACAACACAGAGGACGGAAAGTCAAGCAAGATGTTGCAAAAAAAAGGACAACACAGAGGACGGAAAGTCAAGCAAGATGTTGCAAAAAAAGGACAACACAGAGGACGGAAAGTCAAGCAAGATGTTGCAAAAAAGGACAACACAGAGGAAGGAAAGTCAAGCAAGATGTTGCAGAAAAGGACAACACCGAGGACGGAAAGTCAAGCAAGATGTTGCAAAAAAAGGACAACACAGAGGACGGAAAGTCAAGCAAGATGTTGCAAAAAAAAGGACAACACCGAGGACGGAAAGAAGGAAAGTCAAGCAAGATGTTGCAAAAAAAAGGACAACACCGAGGACGGAAAGAAGGAAAGTCAAGCAAGATGTTGCAAAAAAGGACAACACCGAGGACGGAAAGAAGGAAAGTCAAGCAAGATGTTGCAAAAAAAAGGACAACACCGAGGACGGAAAGAAGGAAAGTCAAGCAAGATGTTGCAAAAAAAAGGACAACACAGAGGAAGGAAAGTCAAGCAAGATGTTGCAAAAAAAAGGACAACACCGAGGACGGAAAGAAGGAAAGTCAAGCAAGATGTTGCAAAAAAAAGGACAACACAGAGGAAGGAAAGTCAAGCAAGATGTTGCAAAAAAAAGGACAACACAGAGGACGAAAAGTCAAGCAAGATGTTGCAAAAAAAAGGACAACACAGAGGACGGAAAGTCAAGCAAGATGTTGCAAAAAAGGACAACACAGAGGAAGGAAAGTCAAGCAAGATGTTGCAAAAAAAAGGACAACACAGAGGACGGAAAGTCAAGCAAGATGTTGCAAAAAAAAAAAGACAACACAGAGGACGGAAAGTCAAGCAAGATGTTGCAAAAAAAAAGGACAACACAGAGGACGGAAAGTCAAGCAAGATGTTGCAAAAAAAAGGACAACACAGAGGAAGGAAAGTCAAGCAAGATGTTGCAAAAAAAGGACAACACAGAGGAAGGAAAGTCAAGCAAGATGTTGCAAAAAAGGACAACACCGAGGACGGAAAGAAGGAAAGTCAAGCAAGATGTTGCAAAAAAAGGACAACACAGAGGAAGGAAAGTCAAGCAAGATGTTGCAAAAAAAGGACAACACAGAGGAAGGAAAGTCAAGCAAGATGTTGCAAAAAAAGGACAACACAGAGGAAGGAAAGTCAAGCAAGATGTTGCAAAAAAGGACAACACCGAGGACGGAAAGAAGGAAAGTCAAGCAAGATGTTCCAAAAAAGGACAACACCGAGGACGGAAAGAAGGAAAGTCAAGCAAGATGTTGCAAAAAAGGACAACACAGAGGAAGGAAAGTCAAGCAAGATGTTGCAAAAAAGGACAACACAGAGGAAGGAAAGTCAAGCAAGATGTTGCAAAAAAGGACAACACCGAGGACGGAAAGTCAAGCAAGATGTTGCAAAAAAAAGGACAACACTGAGGACGGAAACAAGGAAAGTCAAGCAAGATGTTGCAAAAAAGGACAACACCGAGGACGGAAAGTCAAGCAAGATGTTGCAAAAAAAGGACAACACAGAGGAAGGAAAGTCAAGCAAGATGTTGCAAAAAAAAGGACAACACCGAGGACGGAAAGAAGGAAAGTCAAGCAAGATGTTGCAAAAAAGGACAACACCGAGGACGGAAAGAAGGAAAGTCAAGCAAGATGTTGCAAAAAAAAGGACAACACAGAGGAAGGAAAGTCAAGCAAGATGTTGCAAAAAAAAGGACAACACAGAGGAAGGAAAGTCAAGCAAGATGTTGCAAAAAAAAGGACAACACAGAGGAAGGAAAGTCAAGCAAGATGTTGCAAAAAAAAGGACAACACAGAGGAAGGAAAGTCAAGCAAGATGTTGCAAAAAAAAGGACAACACAGAGGAAGGAAAGTCAAGCAAGATGTTGCAAAAAAGGACAACACCGAGGACGGAAAGAAGGAAAGTCAAGCAAGATGTTGCAAAAAAAAGGACAACACAGAGGAAGGAGAGTCAAGCAAGATGTTGCAAAAAAAGGACAACACAGAGGAAGGAGAGTCAAGCAAGATGTTGCAAAAAAGGACAACACCGAGGAAGGAAAGTCAAGCAAGATGTTGGAAAAAAGGACAACACAGAGGAAGGAAAGTCAAGCAAGATGTTGCAAAAAAGGACAACACAGAGGAAGGAAAGTCAAGCAAGATAAGTGCAAGATAGCCGTCCTGGGCATGACGTTAAACTGCATCCGGATGAGACTCCGCCTGAAGAAGGACTAATAACCTCCGAAACATCGCGAACACGGGTCACATCAGGTATAGTGCACACTTGTATATATTGTAAATCGAACTTATTACTTGTGATACAAAGGCCAAAACAGACAAACAATGCACGCATGCATGAGAAAACACCAAGTAAGGAAAGAATGGAAGTCAAGATGGACGAGAAAGCACACCAAGTAAGAAAAGAACAAATATCATGCAAGAAAGTACACCACGCAAGGAAAGAAGAAAGGTCAGGCAAAACAGTAGAATGTGAAGGAAGGAAAGTAAGCTAGCCTGAAAGAAGGAATGAATGATGGACATTAGGAGGAGGAGCGTCAGTGTGTTGGTGGGGTGTCGAGGTGTGTGCGGTAACCCCAACAGATGCCTTGTACTTACCTCGACCCCATTGGATCCTTGCCTTGTACTTACCTCGACCTCGTCGGATGGGTGTGCGGTAACCCCAACAGACGCCTGGTCCTTGCCTTGTACTCAACCTCGTCGGAGGTGTGTGCGGTAACCCCAACAGACGCCTGGTCCTTGCCTTGTACTCACCTCAACCTCGTCGGAGGTGTGTGCGGTAACCCCAACAGACGCCTGGTCCTTGCCTTGTACTCACCTCAACCCCATTGGATGGGTGTGCGGTAGCCCCAACAGATGCCTTGTACTTACCTCGACCCCATTGGATCCTTGCCTTGTACTTACCTCGACCTCGTCGGATGGGTGTGCAGTAACCCCAACAGACGCCTGGTCCTTGCCTTGTACTCACCTCAACCTCGTCGGAGGTGTGTGCGGTAGCCCCAACAGATGCCTTGTACTCACCTCGACCCCATTGGATGGGTGTGCGGTAGCCCCAACAGATGCCTTGTCCTTGCCTTGTCCTTACCTCAACCTCATTGGATGGGTGTGCGGTAACCCCAGCAGATGCCTTGTACTTACCTCAACCTCATTGGATGGGTGTGCGGTAACCCCAGCAGATGCCTTGTACTTACCTCAACATCATTGGATGGGTGTGCGGTAGCCCCAACAGATGCCTTGTCCTTGCCTTGTACTTACCTCAACCTCATTGGATGGGTGTGCGGTGACCCCATTGGATGGGTGTGCGGTAGCCCCAACAGATGCCTTGTACTTACCTCGACCCCATTGGATGGGTGTGCGGTAGCCCCAACAGATGCCTGGTCCTTGCCTTGTACTTACCTCAACCTCGTCGGATGGGTGTGCGGTAACCCCAACAGATGCCTGGTCCTTGCCTTGTACTTACCTCAACCTCATTGGATGGGTGTGCGGTAACCCCAGCAGATGCCTTGTACTTACCTCAACCTCATTGGATGGGTGTGCGGTAACCCCAGCAGATGCCTTGTCCTTGCCTTGTACTTACCTCGACCCCATTGGATGGGTGTGCGGTAGCCCCAACAGATGCCTTGTACTTACCTCAACCTCATTGGATGGGTGTGAGATAACCCCAACAGATGCCTTGTACTTACCTCGACCCCATTGGATGGGTGTGCGGTAGCCCCAACAGATGCCTTGTCCTTGCCTTGTACTTACCTCGACCCCATTGGATGGGTGTGCGGTAGCCCCAACAGATGCCTTGTACTTACCTCAACCTCATTGGATGGGTGTGCGGTAACCCCAACAGATGCCTTGTACTTACCTCAACCTCATTGGATGGGTGTGCGGTAACCCCAACAGATGCCTTGTCCTTGCCTTGTACTTACCTCGACCCCATTGGATGGGTGTGCGGTAGCCCCAACAGATGCCTTGTCCTTGCCTTGTACTTACCTCGACCCCATTGGATGGGTGTGCGGTAGCCCCAACAGATGCCTTGTACTTACCTCGACCCCATTGGATGGGTGTGCGGTAGCCCCAACAGATGCCTTGTCCTTGCCTTGTACTTACCTCGACCCCATTGGATGGGTGTGCGGTAGCCCCAACAGATGCCTTGTACTTACCTCGACCCCATTGGATGGGTGTGCGGTAGCCCCAACAGATGCCTTGTACTTACGTCGACCCCATTGGATGGGTGTGCGGTAGCCCCAACAGATGCCTGGTCCTTGCCTTGTACTTACCTCAACCTCGTCGGATGGGTGTGCGGTAACCCCAACAGATGCCTGGTCCTTGCCTTGTACTTACCTCAACCTCGTCGGAGGTGTGTGCGGTAACCCCAACAGATGCCTGGTCCTTGCCTTGTACTTACCTCGACCCCCTTGTATGGGTGTGCGGTAGCCCCAACAGATGCCTGGTCCTTGCCTTGTACTTACCTCAACCTCATTGGATGGGTGTGCGGTAACCCCAACAGATGCCTTGTACTTACCTCAACCTCGTTGGATGGGTGTGCGGTAACCCCAACAGATGCCTGGTCCTTGCCTTGTACTTACCTCAACCTCGTTGGAGATGTGCGGTAACCCCAACCGATGCCGCCTTGTCCTTGCCTTGTACTTACCTCAACCTCGTTGGATGGGTGTGCGGTAACCCCAACAGATGCCTGGTCCTTGCCTTGTACTTACCTCAACCTCATTGGATGGGTGTGCGGTAGCCCCAACAGATGCCTTGTCCTTACCTCGACCCCATTGGATGGGTGTGCGGTAGCCCCAACAGATGCCTTGTACTTACCTCAACCTCGTTGGATGGGTGTGCGGTAACCCCAACAGATGCCTGGTCCTTGCCTTGTACTTACCTCAACCTCATTGGATGGGTGTGCAGTAACCCCAACAGATGCCTTGTACTTACCTCAACCTCGTTGGATGGGTGTGCGGTAACCCCAACAGACGCCTGGTCCTTGCCTTGTACTTACCTCAAACTTATTGGAGGTGTGTGCGGTAACCCCAACAGATGCCTGGTCCTTGCCTTGTACTCACCTCAACCTCGTCGGAGGTGTGTGCGGTAACCCCAACAGACGCCTGGTCCATGCCTTGTACTCACCTCAACCCCATTGGATGGGTGTGCGGTAGCCCGAACAGATGCCTTGTACTCACCTCAACCCCATTGGATGGGTGTGCGGTAGCCCCAACAGATGCCTTGTACTTACCTCGACCCCATTGGATCCTTGCCTTGTACTTACCTCGACCTCGTCGGATGGGTGTGCGGTAACCCCAACAGACGCCTGGTCCTTGCCTTGTACTCACCTCAACCTCGTCGGAGGTGTGTGCGGTAACCCCAACAGACGCCTGGTCCTTGCCTTGTACTCACCTCAACCCCATTGGATGGGTGTGCGGTAGCCCCAACAGATGCCTTATACTTACCTCGACCCCATTGGATGGGTGTGCGGTAGCCCCAACAGATGCCTTGTACTTACCTCGACCCCATTGGATCCTTGCCTTGTACTTAACTCGACCTCGTCGGATGGGTGTGCAGTAACCCCAACAGACGCCTGGTCCTTGCCTTGTACTCACCTCAACCTCGTCGGAGGTGTGTGCGGTAGCCCCAACAGATGCCTTGTACTCACCTCGACCCCATTGGATGGGTGTGCGGTAGCCCCAACAGATGCCTTGTCCTTGCCTTGTACTTACCTCAACCTCATTGGATGGGTGTGCGGTAACCCCAGCAGATGCCTTGTACTTACCTCAACCTCATTGGATGGGTGTGCGGTAACCCCAGCAGATGCCTTGTACTTACCTCAACATCATTGGATGGGTGTGCGGTAGCCCCAACAGATGCCTTGTCCTTGCCTTGTACTTACCTCAACCTCATTGGATGGGTGTGCGGTAACCCCAACAGATGCCTTGTACTTACCTCAACCTCATTGGATGGGTGTGCGGTAACCCCAGCAGATGCCTTGTACTTACCTCGACCCCATTGGATGGGTGTGCGGTAGCCCCAACAGATGCCTTGTCCTTGCCTTGTACTTACCTCGACCCCATTGGATGGGTGTGCGGTAGCCCCAACAGATGCCTTGTACTTACCTCGACCCCATTGGATGGGTGTGCGGTAGCCCCAACAGATGCCTTGTACTTACCTCGACCCCATTGGATGGGTGTGCGGTAGCCCCAACAGATGCCTTGTACTTACCTCGACCCCATTGGATGGGTGTGCGGTAGCCCCAACAGATGCCTTGTACTTACCTCGACCCCATTGGATGGGTGTGCGGTAGCCCCAACAGATGCCTTGTCCTTGCCTTGTACTTACCTCGACCCCATTGGATGGGTGTGCGGTAGCCCCAACAGATGCCTTGTACTTACCTCAACCTCATTGGATGGGTGTGCGGTAACCCCAACAGATGCCTTGTACTTACCTCAACCTCATTGGATGGGTGTGCGGTAACCCCAACAGATGCCTTGTCCTTGCCTTGTACTTACCTCGACCCCATTGGATGGGTGTGCGGTAGCCCCAACAGATGCCTTGTACTTACCTCGACCCCATTGGATGGGTGTGCGGTAGCCCCAACAGATGCCTGGTCCTTGCCTTGTACTTACCTCAACCTCGTCGGATGGGTGTGCGGTAACCCCAACAGATGCCTGGTCCTTGCCTTGTACTTACCTCAACCTCGTCGGAGGTGTGTGCGGTAACCCCAACAGATGCCTGGTCCTTGCCTTGTACTAACCTCAACCTCGTCGGAGGTGTGTGCGGTAACCCCAACAGATGCCTGGTCCTTGCCTTGTACTTACCTCGACCCCCTTGTATGGGTGTGCGGTAGCCCCAACAGATGCCTTGTCCTTACCTCGACCCCATTGGATGGGTGTGCGGTAGCCCCAACAGATGCCTGGTCCTTGCCTTGTACTTACCTCAACCTCATTGGATGGGTGTGCGGTAACCCCAACAGATTCCTTGTACTTACCTCAACCTCGTTGGATGGGTGTGCGGTAACCCCAACAGATGCCTGGTCCTTGCCTTGTACTTACCTCAACCTCGTTGGAGGTGTGCGGTAACCCCAACCGATGCCGCCTTGTCCTTACCTCAACCTCGTCGGAGGTGTGTGCGGTAACCCCAACAGATGCCTGGTCCTTGCCTTGTACTAACCTCAACCTCGTCGGAGGTGTGTGCGGTAACCCCAACAGATGCCTGGTCCTTGCCTTGTACTTACCTCGACCCCCTTGTATGGGTGTGCGGTAGCCCCAACAGATGCCTGGTCCTTGCCTTGTACTTACCTCAACCTCATTGGATGGGTGTGCGGTAACCCCAACAGATGCCTTGTACTTACCTCAACCTCGTTGGATGGGTGTGCGGTAACCCCAACAGATGCCTGGTCCTTGCCTTGTACTTACCTCAACCTCGTTGGAGGTGTGCGGTAACCCCAACCGATGCCGCCTTGTCCTTGCCTTGTACTTACCTCAACCTCGTTGGATGGGTGTGCGGTAACCCCAACAGATGCCTGGTACTTACCTCAACCTCATTGGATGGGTGTGCGGTAGCCCCAACAGATGCTTTGTCCTTACCTCGACCCCATTGGATGGGTGTGCGGTAGCCCCAACAGATGCCTTGTACTTACCTCAACCTCGTTGGATGGGTGTGCGGTAACCCCAACAGATGCCTGGTCCTTGCCTTGTACTTACCTCAACCTCATTGGATGGGTGTGCAGTAACCCCAACAGATGCCTTGTACTTACCTCAACCTCGTTGGATGGGTGTGCGGTAACCCCAACAGATGCCTGGTCCTTGCCTTGTACTTACCTCAAACTTATTGGAGGTGTGTGCGGTAACCCCAACAGATGCCTGGTCCTTGCCTTGTACTTACCTCAACCTCGTTTGAGGTGTGTGCGGTAACCCCAACCAATGCCGCCTTGTCCTTACTTACCTCAAGCCCATTGGATGCGTGTGCGGTAGCCCCAACAGATGCCTTGTCCTTGCCTTGTACTTACCTCAACCTCGTTGGAGGTGTGTGTGCGGTAACCCCAACAGATGCCTTGTCCTTACCTCGACCCCATTGGATCCTTGCCTTGTACTTACCTCGACCCCATTGGATGGGTGTGCAGTAGCCCCAACAGATGCCTTGAACTTACCTCGACCCCATTGGATGGGTGTGCGGTAGCCCAAACAGATGCCTTGTACTTACGTCGACCCCATTGGATGAGTGTGCGGTAGCCCCAACAGATGCCTTGTCCTTGCCTTGTACTTACCTCAACCAAATTGGATGGATGTGCGGTAACCCCAACAGATGCCTTGTACTTACCTCGACCCCATTGGAAAAAGGCCACTCCTATTGAATAAATAAAAAATTAAAATTCAATTATACATAACATCTACAATAAAATATATTTGTAGATAGTGATTACATAGGATACAAAGGCGCCTCCTATCTATAAAATAAAAGATTAAAATCATTATTCTACATTAATTACCATAAATACAAATCTGAGAGTTAAAAAAAAAAAAAAAAAAAAGAGTATGATGGATGGTGGGTGGACTGTTGTCCGCTATGGGCGGAGACGCCAGCCCACACATCAGTGGAAGGAACGTGGCGACGGGAGGTACCAAGGACGGAAGGACCGTGCAGTTCCCTTTCGCTCCAGGAGGGGGGATCAATTCCCCTATCCTGGTCGAGGAAGGGCTCAGTCCCTCATTCCTAACCCTAACCGCCTAACCCTAAGTTAAGCAGAGGTTTTTAGTCAACACGTTAATGGCTGACATGATCATGTAGATTAACAAGCTCTTGTTGGCTTGACAAAACCTGTAACACTTGCTCCGAGTTTGCTGAATCCATGTCATGGCCAAGTTATTGTGTTCGTCGTGCAAAAGCGCAGGAGAAGGATTCAAATGCAACTCAAATGGTGGGCAAGTTTTACAGTTTTTAATCAAACAAAAAAGGAGCTTGACGCATAACTGAACACTAACAAAAAGCGACCCTAACAGGCTACTAATTAAAATGAACCCTGGAGAACCCAAGAACCCTTTTCTTCTTTGGAAAATTATGAATTATACATTAAATGACTGCTATAAATTCACTGAACACCAAAATATGTTTTTTCAATTTTAACCCTTCGTTTTTTGAACTATATATATCCATCCATCCATCCATTTTCTTGGCCGCTTTTCCTCACTAGGGTCGCGGGGGTGCTGGAGCCTATCCCAGCTGGCTTCGGGCAGTAGGCGGGGTACACCCTGAACTGGTTGCCAGCCAATCGCAGGGCACACAGAGACGAACAACCACACTCACATTCACACCTAGGGACAATTTGGAGAGTTCAATTAACCTGCCATGCATGTTTTTGGAATGTGGGAGGAAACCGGAGTACCCGGTGAAAACCCACGCAAGCACGGGGAGAACATGCAAACTCCACCCAGGAAGGCCGAAGCCCGGACTCGATCTCACGTCCTCTGCACTGGGAGGCGGACGTGCTAACCAGTCAGCCACCGTGCTGCCGGAACTATATATATATATATATATATATATATATATATATATATATAAATAAATATATAAATATATAAATAAATAAAACATACTCCTAGGCATTCTGCAACATATGAAATAGATTAACAAAAAAAACACAATTTTACCATCTGATGGTTTGCTGAGAAGATGATTTTGTTTGGATTGATTTCCAGCTCAACAAGACAGCACGTTGTCAGCCATCTTGTCACCGCCACTCTGGCTCATGTAAGTGCAATATTCATCCACTAGATGGCCCCATGCAGGTGTCAGAAGTGGCACTCTGGACTTTTGAAGTTAAATTTGTAAAAATAAAATAATAAAGGTCTTTGTTATTTGAGAAGCAGAATTTATAGGGGCCAAATTTGACCCTGTGGGTTCTCCAGGTCTAAAATTGAAAATAAAAAGACCAACACAAGGTACGTACAAATCAACAACCAGAACAATCACAGCAGTACTCACAAGAAACAACAGAAGACAAAAAAGTACTGCTGGGTTGGCAGGAACGAGAAGATAACCGGCAAAAGCGCGACAGTAACAAAATGCTGAGGCAATGGCAAGCAGCAAGAACAATACCTTGACACTCTTCCTCTCGTGCGTGCTGTGTCGAACTCGCCTGCTGATTAGGATTGCCTGCAGCTGAGACACAGAAACTCCGCCCACTGACACTCCAGGAAAAAAAAAGAGACAGGAAACAAATGACCAGCAGAGGGCAGGACGAAACATGACAAGAGGAAGGACTCGATCCTTTTCTCCTAAGCCAGAGGTGGGCATCGAGGGCCGCAGTCCTGCAGGTTTTGCGTGTTGCCCTTCTCCAACACAGCTGATATATGATCAGCTCATCAGCAAGCTCTGCATAAGCCTGATAACGATCTTGTTGATTGGAATCAGCTTGTGTTGGAAGTGAGAAACCTACAAAACCTGCAGGACTCCGGCCCTCGAGGACCGAGATTGCCCACCTCTGTCCTAAGCCATCTATCATTAAAAAAAAACTAATTATACAAGACAATGAGACAAAATGGCTTCATGTTAAGACAACTTTAATTGCTACTTGTTTGCTTTGACAGGAATTGCCTTGTTTACAAAACAGCTGAAGAACAGCAACATACACAATGTCATGTTGATGCAGTGGCTTCATCATGTCAACGAGGGGTTCATAAAGACAGTGAGGATTCATCATTCGTTGAAATGTCACGAGTTTACAAGGAACGAACTGCATGCATTTTCACGCGGTGCACAATTGCTGTTCATTGAACACTTGAAGCAACAGTCGGATTTAAGACAGTGAAGTAATGTTTGATCGTCCACCAGGTGGCGCCACAATCTTCTGAGCTGACCGTCGAGGAATATGGTCATCGATCTGACTTCCTGTGTGAGTAACAAAACACAAGATGAAATCTGCTGCTTGAAGAAAAACAGCTACCAACTTTTGTTTCTTGCAAATTTACCAGCCAAGGTGAATCCTGACTGGTGGAGGTTCCGGGGCCCAGTCTGGATTTTGAGACAAGGGGCTGCTTTCTTAGTCCATCTGGCCATCAGCGTATTGCTCACAGTCCCGACATCATGGACTGGCCCATCGTATACCGCACGAGGGACGCCCCGATTTTCAGCTGCCTGTTTCGATAGATTTGTAATTAGCTTGATTAATGCAATCGTTTGCGGCTGGGCTAGCAGCATCGGGTCACCTTGCTCCGAGCCCTGATCCTGCGGTATGCAGTATCAGGAAAGGCTTTCCTTGGAATGAATTGTGCACAACCTTCTGTGGCATGGACTTGATCCTCTTCCACAACAACTCGGCCCCCGGCGATCACCACTGTTGCAACACCTCGGAAGTCCAAACCCTCAAAGATGTTCTGTTCCACCGTCTGCCACACGAAGGGCAACTTACACGACCAACACTCACTAAAACACATCCATTCTTGTGAGACAAAAGTTGTTACCAAGTTGTGTGTTTTGGAAGAGGCGGTTTTGGTGTCTTTTGGGTTCCAAACAACGATATCGGCATCGGAACCAACCGCAATTCGTCCTGTTTGCACACACACACGACATGTTATTGTACTGCAGCTTCCTGGAAATTGCAGCCAGAACATTAAGCAAATGATTTTTTACGTCAATGTTTGTTATATAAAACATTGAACTTGCTCATAAAAGTGATACCTTTGCGAGGGTAAATGTTGAAGACTTTTGCAGCATTGGTGCTTGTCAGAGCAACAAACTCGTTCTCGTCTATCTTTCCCGAACACTACAACAAGAACAAAACTGCAAATGTCATGTCAATACATTCATCATGAAAAAAAATGCCGCATCGGATTTTAGTGGCGCTTATCAGTTGACGCTATCACGTATCAGAATGGAGACTTCATTCACGCACTGGCACATTGGCAACCTGCTGCTGGCAAACGACATTGCGTAGCCTCAGCTGCCCCGGGTTCGGCAAGCTGGCGGTTGGAAGCCGGCGAAAGCAGCGGCATGTTTGCGCTTAGCGACCATCCTGCCATCACCAAACATTTGTGTGTGTGTGTGTGTCAAATTTCAAGAAACATTCCTTTTTTGGCTATAAACCGATTCAAGTCTGCACTCCAGTCCAGTCGGTCCCGGTCTCTTACCACCATTCGGTCCCAGACCACAGACATCCTCTCCTCAATTCCATTGGTTCCCTCCGGTATCAGCGTAAAGTCATCTTTCCCGACGGCCTTCTGAGCTGTGCAGAAGCTCGCTTGAGCGCTGGAAGTCACCTGCAGGTCGCCGCTAGCAAAGAGAAAGAAAAAGTAGACTTGGCATGCACAGGACCGGCTGTGGCCTGACCAATAGTGATGGCAAAATGGAAAATGGGTTTTGGTACGTACCGAAACCCAGGCCGAACTTGTGATTCCAATCGCATTCATAAATCGCTCTCAAAATCACAATGTCACGCGTCAAATGTCTTGAATCTAAAATATATCCAACCCAAGTTGGCTTTGGGAAATTTGCGCTCGCTGCTCATTCATCACCCAAAATGATGAAATGTCAAAAGACTCGAGAACGGTGTGGTTGGTTCAGTGGTGCCGCTCTTGCGCTGTGGTCTGGTCGGTTTGACCTCTACGCTGGAGGCCACGGTTCAATTCCCGGTCACTGTCGCATATTTTAGCAAACGCAAAAAAGAAAGGAAAATAAGGCTCTGCGTGACGAGGCCAACGCTTGCCTTCGGGGCAGGTGGTGCGGATTTGCGTCCCACCCGGAAGACTACATTTGTGTTGGAGTGAATGTGTGTGTATGAGCTAATCAATGAATAAAAGCCTTTCAAATGTACACGTTTTTGATTAGATGTGATAGTCATGTGGGTCAAAGGGACACTTCTTTAATCAAGTGTTTGTATGTGATATTTTAGAATT
The DNA here is from genome assembly GCF_051991255.1 of Vanacampus margaritifer. Lineage (NCBI taxonomy): Eukaryota > Metazoa > Chordata > Actinopteri > Syngnathiformes > Syngnathidae > Vanacampus > Vanacampus margaritifer. Next base: position 36,016 of record NC_135449.1, read on the forward strand.
GGCCACCGGATGGCGCTGTGGAGAGATGTTTTGAACCTTCCAAAAGATCCAATCTTTTTCTGAATCAGTGGTTCCAAAAGATTTGATGGTTTCAATGTTCCATTTCTGCCATCCCTACTTCCGAACCATGCCCAGAAAAGGCTCGAGTCACACAAACAACACGAACCAGGCCAAAAGAGAGCTCAAGTAGTGTGGAGTTGAAGGGTCAGGATTGAGGGGCGGGCTCATCACCAGGGCCGCAGCTGTGGCCCAATCTTTGGACCAATAGCGAGAGCCATCCACTGCCAAGCTGGCTGTGATTGGCTCCCCGTACACAACAATCCCTGCCAAAAGAAAAGGGAGCGAGTCACTGGCTCGCTTTACGTGCTGGAAATATTCGGCTTCAAAGCACGTTTGATTGGGACGCTCACTTCAAGGAAAGGCCTCCATGTCAACATTAGGTCAACACCAACATTCACACACACCCTACAAAATTCTGTTGGGATTGAGGCACTTTATATGACGACATTACATGCATTTAGCCACGCCCATTTCTTTGGAGAAAAAAAAAATCTCCCTATTTTGTTGGCAAGTAAGTCTTCGACACAGGAGGCCCCTCGAGAGTGAACATTTGGAAGGGGACAAACAGCGGTCGGTCGCTGGGTCGGGTGGTCGGTCGCTCGGTCGGGTGGTCGGTCGCTCGGTCGGTCACCTTTCTTCCTGGCCTTGGCAATCACATCAGCGGCGGATTTGCTCATCACCTTGGTCACATAAAGTGGACAGTTGGCCTGCTTGGCGATGGCGACGGCTCGGTGCACTGCCTCCGCCTCCGCCTGCAAACGGGAGTTGACAGCACATGACTTCCTTTCAAGCTCTTTTTGGCATCTGTACAGGAGTGGAAAGGGGCGGGACCTCTTCGGGCTGAGACAAGACATGTCCTTCGGGTCCAGTGATGCCAAGACCGAGAAGCGCCTTTTGCCTCTAAAACACAACGCAGACATTTCGTTTGAAAGCGCTTGAAGGCGAAAGCGGCTCAATTGAAGTTACCTGAGCAATAATGTCGCCGTTCTCCGCGTGTACCAAAGCAACGGCGCCCAAATCCCTCAGGACGCCAAAAGCCTCAAAAAGCTACGAGTCCAAAGGCAACAGGATGGATTGCACAGCACGGAGAGACCTCATTGTTGGAGTTGAGCACAACCGCAATGCTAAAAAAATCCCAATCGTGTCGTACCTGTGAATCGGAGCTCTGATATCTGTCCTTGTAGGTCAGAAAAAACAGGAAGGAGTTTACACCTGCAGGACAAATATGGTCACGCATTCATGTTTTGCCAAAGGTAAGATTGAGCGTGAGACCGTAGCAAGACAAGACAAGTTTATTTGTCATCCACACGGCAAGTGGACGTGCTTGACAAAAGCAAAATGGATCAACGTGGAAGCAAACGTTGGCAAAAAGACAAAACACTGCAGACGAGCACACGCACACGCACACGCGCACACACACACAATGCATGTTGCTGGCATCATAAGTCACGATTTGACACATTTCTTTTTTCCCTCCAAAAATCTATACTACTTGTCATTCCACACATAGGGGCGTTATTTGTACAAATTATTCAGCAATCCCAAGTGCTGAAAATGATTTGCTCTCTTTGATGATCCAATGTTTAGGATTGAAAAAACTTTTGCCGTTTTGGGGATCTCCCGAAAAGTGACGGTTAAGCAGGTCCAAGGTTTTGGCCCGATGCCAGCAATATGTTGTCCGTGGCGTGTTTTGATGTGTGTATTTTTCTTATGGGAAGACGCACCTTTGTCCTTGACCAGAATCTCCAGATCTTGGCACAGCCCGTCATGCCAGCGGGTCACATCCACATGGAAGGAAAAGTCGCAGCAGGCACTTTGGCGTGCCGCGTCCATCCATTGGTCAAACGCCGACAGCAGACCCGCCCCCGGCTCGGCCAGCACGTGGTCAACTGCGTGGACAAACAGCGGTTGATGCGCGGCCGGCCTTCGCGGAAGCAAACCAGCGTGAAAGATGGCCTTTGCCGACTGATGGTGGTGGTTCCGCCGGCCAGAGCCGCTCGGGTCCCGTGGTAGAAGCCGTCGGAAGGGCTCAGGCCTCGCTGGCGAGCGTGCAGGTTGGTGTTGGCGTCGACGCCTCCCGGGACCAGCAAGTGACCGCTCGCATCCACCGTCCGGACGCCTGCGGGAAGCAGCAAATTCTCCCCAATTTGTCTGTGGGGGGAAGATGAGCGCACGTCATCCACACATTGTCAAACACTGCCGACGGACGGCCAACGGGTCGATTCTAATGCTGCACTTCACATCCCCACAAAAAGCGGCATCCCTTCATAAGCACTCAATTCATTTGACGACACGTTGTCACTGCTTAAGAGGACAAACGCCGCCTTCTGAATTTTGCACGCCAACATTTTGGAAAGGTTGAAATAAAAGCAAACTACTTGATGGTTCCATCCTCCACGTAAACGTCAGCGTAAAATGAGTGGTCGTCGTTGACAATCTTCCCTCCCTTTACGATCAGACGATTGTCCTGCAAAGAGACAGAAAAAAATGAACAATAAAGGTGCTGCAAGCACTCGCAGACGACACTCGATATCATTTCCAAATGTTGCGGCTCAAGCAGATGTTGGAACATTTTCCGTCTTTCACTACAACTGAAGATGAAATAACATTTTGGTGCTGAAGCATTTCAGGAAAGATTGAATTGTCTCTTTTTTTGCAGATATTGCAAACATTTGCGATCGATGCTGTCATTTATTGTCTTTGCTGATGATCGGGTTCAAAAAAGGCTGACTTGGTGCTCTTCGGATTGACCGACATGCGCCGCAGGATGATCCCACCTTAGCTCTCAATTCCAACAACACGGGTGAGGGTCGCCGTATGCAGCAATCAGTTGACGACAGGTGAGGCTGACAGATGTTACAAAGAAAAACAAGACAAGGAATGACCCGGAACCCTTTGCTTTTCTTGTGGAAAATCGATGGCAACAGCACTCGACCGAGTACAAACGCAACGTTCAACTTTGCTTTGCCGACGATGTTTTTTTTTCACCTGCATTTCATTTTTGTGACTTGTTGATCCTTTCTCTGCTTGAAATTGGAGTGTGCGCCGTACAGGGGATGTCGTCACATGTAAAGCTCGTGAAACCGCGACCTTCTCAATGTGCATCGGACACAGACAAATGTCTTGAGGGGGAAAATGTCAGCCAATCAGAAGAAAGCGTTCGAGCTTACAATCGCAATCACCGTGCCAGCCTTTTTCACTGATTTGTAGAAAAGTCAGGCAAGTTGTTATGTCGCCTTGTCAGCAATTTGACATCAACTGCTTTGCTCGTACCTGGACGTGCCCAGAGGGGAAGACCGCAATCGGGCCGCCGCCTCTTGCCGAGTCTTCTCCGGCGCGAGCGCTTCGCCGTCGCTGCGTCCGCGGGCTGAACGACTCGAAGTTGAGCGTTTTGTTTTCAAAGGCGCCTTCCACGCTGCAGAACATGCCGCCGTATTTCATCCGGGGCCGAGGAGAGTCCGAACCCAGCCTGGACAAGAGGGAGGCGCAGTCATCGTCCTGACAACTTCTTCTTTCAGACATGTCGCCAGCACAGAGAGGAGACGCCACCGAGACGACCGCTGAAAGGCAGCAAATGAGGGCGAGCGCTGCCGGCGGAGATTTGTGACCTCAAACCGACGCCGAGGGAGGAGCAAGCGCAGTCAAGGGGAACGGGGGCAGCCATCGAGGCCACCCGACCCCACCAAATGCAAGAATGAGACGTGGTGGTGCCGAGCTTCCATTGGATGGACTCGCTCGGAGAGCAGCAAAGAAGAAAAGCAAGTCGAACCTTCCTCAGCCGAAATGAGTCCGCACGCGATGCCTGTCACATGAGCTCAAGTCTGGAGACAAAGAAATGATGGCAGGTCATGTGACAAGGTAGCGCCACCGCATCCCATGTTGCCCAGCCCCCCCCCGGGACTTCTCAACTCAACGGCCTGTCAAATTCACTCAGTCAACACACACACAATCGCAAGCAGGCTTTTTATTTGATAACCTTGCAGCCTAAAAGACACCAATTGATGTCCTTCATCATTTCTTGGATTCAAAATAACAAAACAAGTCACTTGACCCACGAACCTCCGCCCCAAAGCAAATACAAACCAAAAAGCATGTTGGAAATGCAAACATATTTGATGGAAAGTCGTTTTGCATGCGGCTTGGGGTCCACGCTTTAGATTAGACCAGACCAGGGTCGGGAAGGAAGCCTGGTCCTGGAGAGCCACGGTCCTGCCCGCTTTCCTGGTCTCCCTCCTCCAACACAGTTGGCTCAAACGATCAGCTCATTAGCACAAGCCCGATAATAATCGGGTTCAATAAACAGGCAGGACAAGTGGCTCCCCGGGGCCGGGCTTCCCGCTCCTGCTGCCGGCGTCGCCCCCCCCCCACCGACATCCTACATCCAGCCGAGAGTGGAACAAAGATTTCAGTTCTGACGACGGCACAGCGCGAGCATGATCAGAAAGCAAACGGCAGCAAACACGAACGTGACCTTTGTTGCAGCTTCTGGTTTGCTTTGGTCCCGAGTCCGGTAGACGGACGGAGCGCGCCGCCGCCCCTAGCCCCCCCGCTGCTCCTTCCGGATGTCATTTTGGGAGAAAAACATGACATGCGTGTACTGTTCACGCTGACTTTATTTGCACCTTTGAAAACAAGATCCACAACATACTGGATTTGTGCAGCGGCGTCAAATTGTTCTTTTGACATCGGAGGCACGAGGCAGTAGAAACCGTCATCACCTGCTCTGGGAATCGGCACGCACGCACGCAGGCATTGTGGGTCGTTGAGGTCGGCTGGTTTGGGCTTGGAGAAGGAGGCCGGATGCTAAAAGACAAACGAGAGAGAGAAGAAAAAAAATGAAATGACAAAAGTGCAATACGGGCAGAAGAGCAACGGCTGCGATAACCCGACTTGCTTCGTGTTTGCTGCGTGCGCTGCAACATTTCGTGAAGATGGAGACATTTGCCGGCAGAATGAAGACGTTTCCTTGGCCTGAACTCATGTCAAGTTGGAGCAGCTGACAAAATGCACATCAAAGCAGGAAAAAAGTAACAAATGGGAGTTCAACGCAAAAGCAAATTTGATAAATGCAAATCAAGCGCGCGAGCAAAGAGGAGCGAATGTTTGAAAGGTCGCGTGTCCGACTTACCGGCCGATGTTACGACCACAGGATGAAGGCCAAGGAGAAGAAAAGGAAGAGAAAGAGAAACTTCTCCTCCAATTCCTTGAGTTGTCGTTTCTGAGCTTCAATGAATTCTTCCAACTCTTTGTTCCTCTTCGCAACGAGACAAACGCAGCCTTAGTGACGGGAAGCGCCGGCGAGGTCGCGTTCGCCGGTCGTGCTCACCTGTTGCGTGACGTGAAGCAGATCCATTCGCTCTTTGAGGATCTGCGCATCTCGCTCGCGCAGCTCGCACATGACGGCTCGCTTCCATTGGTCCACGGCGCGCCCAAGCCCCTCCCTCTGCTGCTCCGTCAGCACCTCCTTCACCTTCCGTCCGTCTGCCGCGGCGCCGTCCCGCTGCGGGAGCGCCTCGTACAACATGGCCTCCAGCTCCAGGATCCTCTGCGCCGGCCACAAGCCTCGTCCCTCCGTCACGGGTCCGAGCGGGAGATTTGAGCTGCACTTACCTTGTGAGCTTGATCCATGGAGCGCTTCCTGAAGTCCAGCTCTTCGTCCAGGTAGCCCTTCTGCTTGCAGAACAAATCCTGCCAGCCAGCATGAGACAGGTTCAAGGTTCAAGGGGCGCGGTTCAAGGTCAGAGTTGCCGCAGTTGCTCTTTGCTGACGTTGCGCGTTTACCTTCTCGCTTTCAATGTCCAGCATCTTCTGCTCAAGTACCGACTTTGTCACTTCAATGGATTCCAACCACTGAGGAGAAGTTTTCGTGAGACGGCTGCTGCGGTCTGACGAGAACGTGTGCGCGTTACCTTCTCAGCCAGGGTGAGAACCGTCCTGGCGTGAATCACAACCACCTGCTCCTCATTGCTGAGATTCTGCACGACACAACGACAACGGCATTCGCCGGCTGAACGAGCTTCTTTTGGCTTCGTCCCGACACAAGTCACGGCTCGAGCTACGACGAGAACGGGACGCCGCGCGATCCGAACCGGCGGACAGACAACGACGGCACGTTGCGCTGAAGCAAAGAAGTGGAACATACACTTACGGCGTTATCGCCCAGGATGTCCAACTTCTTCATCAGCTCGCTGATGTCGATGTCCTGGAGAAAGAAACAAGCTGACGGCGCTGGTGTGGGAGGCGGCGCCGCGCAGGTGGCGAGGGCGGGCCTTACGTACAGTCACGCCCTCCGCCTGGCAGTAGATCTGCAAAGGACTCAGGCTGTCCGGGAAATGAACTTGCTGGAATTTCAGGACAGGCGAGCGCCACTCCCGCTCCTGGACACAAGCGCGCATTGGTCAGACGTGACATCTCGCGCCCGCCTCGGTCGGGGTCCGAGTCTCGTCACCTCCAGCTCCAAGATTCGAAACTCGAGCAGCTCGTTTTGGTCTCGGACGTCCTGGATGTCGTCTTTCAGACGCACTTCTTCTGCCTCCATCTGCCTCACCTGAAAAATGGAAGACATCATCTGCAGGAAGTGGCAGGGATTGCGTCTTATTGATTTCTGGATTCTCGTTGATATATTTGGAGTCGACTTTGTCCCTTTGGTTGCTCAAAGGGAAGCAACCTGTTGTCTCTCCTTGCAAATTGCAACGCTGCCTTATGATAGAAGTGGAATTGACGATGGGTGAGCGAACGAAGCTCTTTGTGGTGACAAGGACGCTGTGGACGGACGTCATCCAATGAATGAGATTCACCTTTTCCAGCAACTGCTGGTTCCTTTGGTACAACAACTGCTTCTCCTCCACCCACTTGACATCCTACAAGATGACGGACGGACGTTGGCAAGAAACACATTTGGACAAAGTGACAACACATGAAAGGTTTGTGCGTGCGTGCTTACCCGTCCTTGTAGTTTCAGTGCTGACTCGAGATCTGTGACTCGGGTTTGATATTGACTGATTTCAGCCATCAGTTGCTCTCTGGTCTGAAAAGAAACAACTGCTATTAACCCTCGTCAGTGAAATTGAACCTTGAACCTGGAGATGATCCAAGAGGGAGTCAACCTTGATCTCCTTCTCGGCGTCATAGTTTCCCCCGCTGGTCTCGGTCAGCAGAGCGTAGGCTCGTTGCAGCGCTTGATATTCTTGCGTCAGCTGGCGGTAGCGAAGCTCCGCCTCCTCACGAATGCACACCTGCCACACAACACGAGCGCCACAATCAGCCAGACGGAAACACTGACGGCGCCCGGTACGGTGCGGCCATCCGGCCAAATGTCACAAATCACTTCACGGCAACAGAAGGCGCTCGGTGCGCCGAATATCAGACGACAGGCTCGGCACGTTTCAAATCGCCTTTCCAACTTTCCAACTTTCCAACGCTTGAAATGGTCCAAATTAAAGCCTCCTCTGCTGCTTTCTGACATTTTGGAACCTTGTTTGGTCCCCCCCAAAAAAAGACCTTACCCATAAAACAGCGCACAACCTGAGATCTGCAAGTCGCTTATAAACAAGTGAGTACCTCTTCGGGTTCCGTCTCAGGGGTTTTGTCGGTGTGGAAAGACAAGGACGAGCCGTCCGAGTCCACCGACACGTCTTCATCGTAACCGTAAAAGGTTTCGATCACCTGCAGACGTGCAAGCAAACAAACACAAAATCACACCACAGTTCTGGTAAGAATTATTTATAACACTGATCCACATTTCGAATACACGTGATCCAAACCAAGAAAACGGACTCCAAAAGGTCTCTTGTATGAAATCAAGACGACAGAACACACACAATTCAAACTAAATAAATCAACACAACAGGTAACTTTATGCCAGAGTTTTAGGGTTTGGCCGGAGATTTTGGTGGAGCGCACACATTTACTCTGTGTTACAAACGTAGTATAGCGTGACAATGTTTACATCCATTCGTCCCCAGGTGTGGCTGGCGGGATGCCGGGTCCGATCCCGCCAGTGGGATGCATTCTTATTTGAAGTTCTAGAGCGGTCGACCAAATGAATCGGCAACAAACACGAAGGAAAAATGGTCTCACCCTGCAGGATCTCACGGTTCGTTTTCGTCTCAGTGATTCTTGACGTCGGTAGCGTAATAACAAATCTCGTTCCTGTTGGCACAAAGGTTCGAGGTTTGCCATTCACGCAATGTAAACATTACGGCGACAGCGCACAAACGCAACTCACAATGACATTTTTGACGTAAGCTCCCGTTTCCAGAGCCTGAAAAACAGGAAAAGTCAACGTGAAGAGGAAAGAAGATCCAGCAGTGGACGTTCGGTCGGACGGATCGTGGACGTTCGGTCGGACGGATCGTGGACGTTCGGTCGTACGGATCGTGGACGTTCGGTCGTACGGATCGTGGCCGTTCGGTCGGACGGATCGTGGCCGTTCGGTCGGACGGATCGTGGACGTTCGGTCGGACGGATCGTGGACGTTCGGTCGTACGGATCGTGGACGTTCGGTCGGACGGATCGTGGACGTTCGGTCGTACGGATCGTGGACGTTCGGTCGGACGGATCGTGGACGTTCGGTCGGACGGATCGTGGCCGTTCGGTCGGACGGATCGTGGACGTTCGGTCGGACGGATCGTGGACGTTCGGTCGGACGGATCGTGGACGTTCGGTCGGACGGATCGTGGACGTTCGGTCGGACGGATCGTGGACGTTCGGTCGGACGGATCGTGGACGTTCGGTCGTACGGATCGTGGACGTTCGGTCGGACGGATCGTGGACGTTCGGTCGGACGGATCGTCGCTGTCGGCCACAATCTCCAAAAGCATTTCAGAACATTTTCATCCATCCGCGATCCCAGGCGTGCTGGAGCCGAACCCAGCTGCCTTTCGGGCATTGTAGGCGGGGTGCACCTTGGACTGCTTGCCAGCCAATCACATTTCAGCAGATTTTTTATTTTTTTTTTAACTTTAAAAAAGGCCGGTTTTGGAGTTGAGCAATGGAGATTTGATTTGCTCTCCAGTTATTTGAAACCCTTCGTAATGTGTAAGAAGGCGAGCGCCACGTGACCAGTCGCAGCGAGAGCTTTGTGGCCGACAGCCGCAGTCCCGCAGCGTACATCGGGAGGTACGTCGTACCTTGGACAAGTCGTCGATGATGTGTTGCTGCTCCACAACCTGAAGTCGGAGGAACTCCATTTCGCCGTCCTCCTGGCTGTAACCACGGTAACCAGCGGAGTTGCCGCGGTCCAGGTCGTTCAGCGAACTCGGCCTTCTCTGCGGATCGCAGCAAAGACTTTTTCTCACCCGACGTCATCTTTTGGCTTCCAAACTAAAGTCTTACCATCGTCGCCATCTGCAGGTTCTCCTGCGTGACGAAGCGCACTTTGTTTTCCAGGCGACACATTACGAGTGACAGCTCTTCATTCTTCCTGCTCAGACGTTTGTTTTTATCCAAAAGAGGAAGAAACTGACTCTCGGTTTCTCTCAGTCGCTTGAGCTACTCGTGCCGGCAAACGGGACACACAACAGCAACAAGACAGGAAAGGTCACATGTACGGCGGAACCACAAACAAATCGCGCCAGGAACAGAATTCAATCGCTTTAGCAAAGTTAGCCATCAAATGTTGCTTATGTGCAGCAACTTCATGCTTGAACTCGCCCAACAAAACGCTCACGTGTGCTTTTTCTCACACGGCTTCAACGTCGTTCACGCTGCGCCTCACCTACTTCCCATATTTGAGATTCGGCTCCAAATTGGGCCTCAGGCTGGCTGGCGCCACACAAATTGTGCTCTTGGGAAGCCCGGCAAAGTTCTGGTGGAGGCGTAATGCGCGCGTGCTACAAAGTGCAGGAGCGGCGGCTCTTTGCCGGAGTGCCAATCAGGACTTTGGGCCACAATTAAAGTCACACATTCCATTTGTCACGATGCCGCATGGCAACCTGGCAAACTTGACTTCATCATATTGACAAAATCGAGTACAAAGCGCTTGAGCCAATGAAAGCAACAAAAACAAACTTGGTTGAAACAATTACCAGTTCGTTGCGTTCTTCAGACAGCAAAGTGTTTCGATCCTCCAGCTTCCGGATGACGGCGCTGAGCTCGGCGATTTTCAGTTGAAACCTTCGCGTGTCTCGATCCTCCTGAGACTAAAGACACACAAGCGCGGGACCTTGTTAATCACATGGCCTCCATTGGTGTCATGTGATCTCCAGCTTGGGCTCAAGCCCAAGCAGTCGGCTGCCGTTTGTGATTAGCGACATTAGCGGCGCTGGTTTTATGATGGCGGCGTGATTGGAGGCGCATGCTGGAGCGAGCGAGGGAATAAGGTGGTGAACACAAAGCGTATTTGGGCGGGAGCAAGAGGAGGCGGGGCTTACGATATGAAGAGGATTGTTAGTGGCGGTGTTAGCGACATTTCCAGGGCAGTTTAGCCCCGCCCTTTGCGCATCCCTCAGGGCTGCGATCTGCTGCTCGGCAGCCTGAGTCTGCAGCTGAAGGCGGTGGGCGTGGCCAGCCTGCAGCCCCAGGGCTTTGTCCAAAACACTAACCGCTCTGTCCTTCAGTTTGATCTCGTCCATCTGGACATACAGACAGGCAGCGCTCAGTCAGACATTTTTGGGTGCCGGGATTGTGGCAAAAGCAGACTAAAGTGTGGCAGGATCCCAAAAGCAAAAGCGCCCAAGAACATTTGTTCCCACTCGGACCCGTTTGAGACTCGCTTCAGTTTGGACGCGTTATGTGTGGGGACGTGAAGTGGAATCGGTCCTACCAGTCGGCGGATCTCCCTCTCGCAGTCTCTCTTGGTTCTGCTCAGTTCCTCCTGGTGCTGGTGATGAGCGGATCGCAGCTCGGCTACTCGGGCCTGGCAGGCCTGCTGGGCTGCTGCCAGAGCTTCCTCGGCGCCGCGCTTTGCTCCGCGTTGCTCCTGAAGCTCCTGCTGGAGGCGGCATCGCTCGGCCTCCCAGCTCCGGCGGGTCTCCTCCGCCTCTGCCAGCAAAGCGCTCCTCACCTGAACAAGCGCACACCGGATCACGGCCCGGATCGCGCCCCGGATCGCGCCCCGGATCGCGCCCCGGATCGCGCCCCGGATCGCGCCCCGGATCGCTTGTCTGCTACTAGCGCCGAGCTACGACAACTCAAAAGGCGGACTGGACGGACGGACAGGTAAGCGTGCAGAAAGTCAGACGTGGGTCGGGTGTCTCACCTTGTCCATGGAACCGTCCCTCAAGGTTAGAACCAAAGCATTCAGGCGGTGGATCTCGCCATCTTTGATTTTAATGACTCTCATCAGCTCCATCTCGTGCTGCCGCAGCAACGTCTCTCTGACGAGGCTCAACTCTTTCTGCTTGTCCTCGTGAAGTTTGCTTTTCAGTTCCGTCAAGGCCACGCTGGCGCGGTGATGCTCCGCTCGCATTTCCTGACTTCTCTCTCTCTCCAGACGGCTAACCTGACATCACAGGCACGTGCGTCAACTCTGCATCACAACAAAGTGACGCGCGCACACACACACGGTCCCTGTTGAGGACTTTACCTTGTTCTTCTCCTGCTGAAGTTCCAACTGGATTTCGATCAGTTTGGCTCTCAGCTCGTCATTGGCGGCTTGAACGCTCGCCATGGTGTCCGCTCGCTCCCCCTTGGCCCGCCCCCCTGCAGCTCGTTTGGACATCTCCCACTTGAGTCTTGCTGCTTGGCGGGCGGTCAGAGATCACAACATTTGCACCTGGAGACCACAAACACGCAACACGTGATGAAAGATCGACATCTTGAGCAAGACCACAACTTTTTCAACAAGAAGCAAAATGCATGAAAATGCTGAAAATGATGTTTGGCTATAGGAAGCACAACGACATGTTGCCTCCCCATGGAAGAAAAGATGCGTAGGCCATAAATGTCCACCTTCAGTCTAAAACTGCCAAACAAAAGAGGCCGCTGCAGATGACAAGTTTAATTGTCAAACTTTTCATCTCATTGACACAATGCTGAAGTCATCGTTTAACTTAAGAAACACTTGTATCAACTTTTTACCACTAGGGGGTGCTAACTGAACTGCAAGGTGTGAGCCGCGCTTGTCGTCACGTCAATAACCTGCAGCAGGGGTGGGCAAACTGGGTCCTCGAGGGCCACAGCCCCGCAGGTTTTGGATGTTTCCCTTCTCTAATACAGCTGATAGATGATCCGCTCATCAGCAAGCTCTGCAATAAGCCTGATAACGATCTTGTTGATTGGAATCAGCTGCGTTGGAGCAGGGAAACATCCAAAACCTGCAGGACTCCGACCGGCCCTCGAGGACCGAGTTTGCCCACTACTGATCTGGAGTGTCAGCTGAAGTGGCCAAGCAGATTTCAAGGGGGTGAAGTGGCTCGACCGCTAACAGACACACACTGCTCACATGCTTCCAGTAGACTAAAAGGCATGTCAGTGTGGCAGCCATGTTAGTAGGGACCAAAGGTCGTGGAAAACCCGGACATGAGCTTAGCGTCATCATCATAAGCACGCAACTCCAAAGAGGCTCGATCTCATTCCTGTCCGAGCAAGTATTGCACTTGGCATCTCTCCCACGTGCTATTTTTGGGAAGCCCTTGTCATTTCATTGGAACGCAGGTGAAAAAAGGGTGAAAAAAGGGAACGCATCATGGACGCCAACAAGGTACATTTGAATAAGCCTCAAACTTTTCCAGCACTTTCAAACTCAAACTCATTTTGTACAAAGCTGTGAAAAAAGTATAAAAGTATCATTTGGGGTGGTTCGAGGCCACGGACAACAGTACTTCAATGTAACAAGTAAAGGGCTCCGAGGCGTTGACCGCCTTCCCCCGGTGTGGAACGGGTGCGTGCATAGAGTCCATTCATCGGTCCGCTAAACGCGGGGTCCACTGGATTTTGTCAACCAAACAGAATCAGCAAAAGCGACAGGCTACTGCTTGCGCTGGCTGCAGGCACATCACATTTCTTCTTGCTTTGAAAAGGCTTCCCTTTACAAACAAACGCAACCAGGAAGTCCACAACTCATACAGCCAACAGAACCAGCAAGTCACAAAGAACCAGTAGAAGCTGAAATCCGGAAGGACCAGTAGAAACAACACAACCACTGTTTCTATGGTAACTCCATCAACATCTGCTGACATGACAATCAATTGCGCACGTACCAGTGCACACACGCGCGCACACACACACACACACACACACACACACACAGTCTCATGTCGTTACTCACCGTCGAATAAGAAGCCTGGGATTTTGCATTTTGTGTGTGTGTGTTAGCTTCTTTCAGCAAGGTGCTAGGTAGCAATTAGTCCAAAGCTATTGTGTGTATGCATGACTTTGTCACCTACTGTACTTGTGAGCTACCTTCCAGCAGCACGTCCAAATGTGTGTGTGCGCGTGCATGTAGCACTTAGCTATTAGCTGTTGGCTTGCGTGCGTGTTTGGGAGTCAGATACTCTTCTGCTGCTCATCTTCATCTCCCTCTTCCTCATCGTCATCTTCCGAGTCCCAGCATCCTCAGAGGTGACGTATGCCTCAACGTCATCATCCTGACAAATGGCTCCTCCAAGTGGACATTCACCATCATTGCAGCAGTCACTGTGTTTATTACATTTTTTTCCTTTGTAGTTTGTGGCGCATGAGTGGGGTTGTTAAAAATAGTGGGGAGGGGGGCCCAAAAATTTGCATAGAACATATTATTGTCCAGAAAGTTGTTCTCCTTTTGTTCCTGAGTGGACAATCTGATTAATCCAGGACAGGTGCGGCCCCATACAGGTGCGTCTGGCCATTTTCTCGTCATGGTTACTGAGGTCAGGCAAGCACAGCTGGATTAATCAGCATGTCCACAGAACGACTAAAGGCGTGTTATCGAGATGAGGAAGTAGCAAAGATTTTCTTAATGAAGGCCACAGGCAAGAAGGAGGATGGCGGCACCTTGACGAGAAGGCCGCGTGCGCATGTGCACTTTCTTGAGGGATGAGCGAATCTCGACGCATCGTGGAGGAGCTGCGAGCTCTCTGCGTCCGGCAAATTGCAACGGAGGAAAACGCTATGAAGACAGAGCTTGGTGAGTGTGGCCGGCCGCTCGTGCATGTGCAAAAGGCTTCCAGTGCGGAGGAGTTTGCGGCGCGAATCACTTGAGAAGGAAAATGTCAACTTGGAGAACTCCCAAATAAACTTTGGTGCCGCTTTGCCAGAGTTGATGGAGGTGGTGAAAAAGTTGGAGAGCGTCCGGAAACAATGGCTGCGCGCGGAGATGGAGCTGAAGCAGTACAAGGAGCTGCTGGTCAAGTCGGACGTGGCCAAAGCTGCGCTGGAGGTCCAACTCAAGCACGCCCGCAACCAAGTGGATGTGGAGATGAGGAAGCGCTACAAGACCGAAAACCTTCATCAATGCCTGGTCAGTCCGCAAACGGAAGGCTTCCCTCAATTCGGTGTCTTGCCGAGTCGACATCTGCTGATTTGCTCCTCTGTCCGTATGAGATGATCAAAAGATGAGCCTGACTTGAGCAAACATTGCCTCGTGACGCCGTGTGCGCATGCGCGTCATATGACGGGCGTGTTGCGTTCACGTTGCAAGTCGCTTTTGTTTTCTGGATTGTGAACGAGGACATAAAAAGATGCTATTTGGCATAAAAATCCAAATTGGCTCTCATTAATTGCCGTGTTAAAGCAATGTTGGAAGGATTTGCATTTGTCACCTCAACAGCAAAGGCAGATGCAGCTGCTGTGCGACGTCCTGGTCCACGACAGCAAAAGCAGCATCTGTTTGAACGACGAGCAGAAATCCATTTTGGCCACCTTTGAACAGCGAGCAGCGAATAAAAGCTTGCACCGCAGCCGGTAAAAGTCCCGAGTGGTGGCGAGCGCGCGTCCGCCGTTGCTTGAAAGCGAATCTCCCCGCTTCAGGTTGTCTCCCATCGACGAGTCGTCCTTCTTCTCGCACTCGGACATCAGCTACGATCGGACGGATGATGACTTGGTGAGACGGTCGTTGGCACGACAGACTTGAAGCTTGCTCACCTCTTTGATGTCTTGCCGCTTTCAGGACCCCAATTTGACTCTGCTTAAACCTCTGAGGTCGCGAGCCCGAGAGAGGAGGGTAAGATCGCTCGCCAAAAGGCTTTCGTGACGTCTTTGGACGAAATTGACGGCAGTCAAAACAGCATCGCGGCTGTCCGAAAAGTTGGTTTGAGGGATCATTTGGACCGTCGTGAGGCCATCAGAATTCCACACTTTCCCTGAAACGCTGATGGCGCCACGTGTCCAAAAGGCACCTGAAAGCAAATGGATCAAACGGTGTCATGACATCAAGATGAACAAATGTGAATTTTGGGCCTTTTGTAATTGAGCACAAATTGACATCCTGCCACAATTCGTCGTCACTTGCATAGACACGAGCATAAAACAAAAAAAAGTTTTCCCAACAATCATTCCCGCTGCACTAGCCAACTTTTCGCTCCAACATGATTGCAAAGTTTGACATGTTGCCGGCTGTGTAGCGTTCGTCGATGGGCCCGACGCTTTCTGCGGCGGCAGGAAGGCACGAGCGCAGCGGCCATGTTTCTGCTGAGCTGCCGGACGGTCAAACTGTGGAGAAGGTGAGAACATTTCAACTCATCCGCCAGATGAAATCCTCTCCTTGCTTTTCCCAACGGCTTGAGATTGTTTGTGGTCTTTTTGGACCTTGATGGGGAGATTTCACTGACTTGACTTGTGCGCGAACATGAAACGATGAAAGGCCTGAAGGAAATCCAAAGTTCGAGCCGTGCTTGCTTGTCAGGAGGTGGAGGCCGCCGTCCAGGCGTTGGTGCGGAACCCTGGAGGTCCGGTCGGAATGGCGCAAGGGCCGCCTGAAGAGTCCACGCGGGAATCTGCCGTTCCCGCAGATGGCGCAGGTCGGTGGCGAACGTGAAGGTCGAGTCGCTGACGAAGGCCGTCGATCGGCAACTGCTTTTCTTTGCGCAGATCGAACGCCGCTGGGTCTTGCGGCCGACGGCGAGGACGCTCAAGTGCAGATGGAAAAATCTCCCAAACATGACTTTGTCTCTAAAACGGTGCGAGACTCTTCCGGTGTCCCGCCAACCAGTTCTGACCAGCTCGCTCCTCCCTCCGGCAGGTGATCCGGCCCGAGACGTGTTTGCCTTGCGGCAAGCGGATCCGCTTCGGCAAGATGGCGCTCAAGTGCAGAAGATGCCGTCTGGTTTCTCATCCAGAGTGCAAAGCCAAATGCAGCCGGACGTGCGTCCCCGGCACAGGAAGTGGCGAGCCGACGGTGGGAGACTTTGGAGCAGGTTTGAGAATGCCGCCGTTCACGTCTCTTGTGCGGCCCATCAGGTCTCGCTGGAGGCTTTGGCTCCCAAGGGCCATCCCCGGATTCCCGCACTCGTGCTGCAGTGCGTGAAAGAGATCGAAAGGCGGGGCTTGCAGGAGGTGAGTTGGACTCGCTCGCCGGCTCGCTCGGCCCCGGTCTCGCCAGTGGCCGCGCTTGTTTGTGCTTTCAGCGTGGCCTGTACCGAGTTCCCGGTGGCGAGCGTCAGGTGAAGGAGCTGCGCGACCGCTTGCTGGCCGCCAAAGCGCAGCCGGCGCTGAGCGAGGTTTCCGACGTCCACGTGCTTTGCGGCGTCCTCAAAGACTTCCTGCGGCGGCTGAAGGAGCCACTGGTCACCTTCAAGCTGCACCGCAATTTTATGGCCGCTTCAGGTACGGTCGCCGCCCTTTTGATTGCCGGCGTGCTGTGCCGTCGCGTCCCAACTTTTGGCCCGCGTCTTGCCAGAGATGAGCGACGAGCAGGAGAGGTCGACCGCCACCTCTCGGACCGTCGACCAGCTGCCCAAGACCAACAGGGACACGCTGGCCTGCCTCATGCTTCATCTGCACAAGTAATTTGATCCACAAACGCGCCTTGAAAGTCACCTGCTCACTATTGGAACGCAATTTGTTTATTTACACACAATCTTCAAGAATAATACATTATATGGCAGTAAAAAAATAAATACAACAGGTGTGAAGGTTGGGGTTATTTGATCGACGACATCAATTGATCGAAAACGACAATTGCTTCATGACAAGCCGTGGGTGTTTTTGTGCTTCAGGGTGATGCAGAGTCCCCAGTGTCAGATGGACCAGAATAATTTATCCCGGGTTTTTGGACCCACCCTGGTGGGTCACGGGCTGTCTGCACCGTCGCCATTAACAATCGTGCGCGACACAAATACTCAGCCCAAGGTCAGCGACTTTCAGGCTTATTTGACACACTCGACAGGACGTTGACGTGTGTGTGCGTGCGCGTCTTTTACCACAGGTTCTTTGTTGCTTCCTGGCGCTCCCCGAGGACTACTGGAGGCGGGTCCTCAGCGTCCAGGCCGCCTCTTCTCAGAAAGCCACCAAGCAGGCTGAAAGGCGTCAGGGTACGCTTGACACTTGGCAGTCGCGTGACCACTTGTTGGCAACCAATGATTTGCGCTTGACCTTTCAGTTCCTTTCTTGGCGCCGTTTACGTCACCGGAGCTGATCCAGCACAGCGCCTTGCTAAGCGGCGGCCACGCCCGCAACTTGACAAGGTAAAACCCAAAATGGCTTCTGTCATGTCTGAGTGGCATGCTCTTATTATCATGTGCTTCTTTCCACAGGGGGAGGGGCCAGCCGGCCCAAAAGTTTTTCCCACCACCTGTCTGAACCTGCAAGTAACATTTGAATGAAAGTTTGGAAATAAATAAATCAGCATATTTAAAGCATGGAGGGTTTTTTTCCCCCCCCCTCCAAAAACTGTTGTGCAATAATTCTCCAGTTCATTTACACTCAAGAAAAAATGCTGTGTTTTTGCTGACATTCTTTGTTAAGACTCAAAGATGTCAAATATTTTTCTACATATTTCCCTCAACGATTGTTGGCGTGTGTGACCACCCTTTGCCTCACAGAGCACGACATCAGCAAAGATCCCGGTCACACACGCCGTCTGCCATCTGGCCTGAAGAGTGAAAAGGAGGAATGACGTCGTGGGTGAAATCTCCCTGGCTGAGGATCTGGTCCTCGGCTGCGACGGAGGCGCCATCCAATGTGGGCAGTCGGGTGGAGACGAGCACGCCAACTGGACTGAAAGGCCTTTGGAGACGGCTTACGGCAGAAGTCAGCATTGCCTTGGAAAAAGTCATGACTTTTATTTTGTAGGCAGACTTTGGTTTGAAAAACAAGTGCATTGTGAGATTGTGCAAAATACAAGAATACTGACACATGGCGGTGAGCTCATCGCTTGCGCGCTTGGTACCATAATCGGCAATTCGTCAACTTGCTACCGTCGGTCCTGATCGCAATCCGTCAACTTGCTACCTTCATTTCATTTCATCAGTTAGCGCAAACAAGAGTCCAAAAGAATGCATCCACAGCAGCACTTTTTGTTCTGCCGTGTAATTCCGTACATGAAAGGAAGCAATTTTCATTTCAAATGTTGCCTATTGCTACGTCAGCATGGCTCGAACCTTAAAACATTCCGAATGGACTCATCAGGCATCTGTAGTGGAAGGTGGCGTTCCTAAAAATCTCACGCGTCTACGCATGGCTTGAAAAGTGGAAAAAGTCAAGTTGGCGCCTTCAGTCAACGTCCGTGTTGGACAATCCATCAATTGGCCAATGAACTCGCACCTGCTCCAGCTCGCTTTTGGCCTTCAACTCCCCCCGGTCCGCCGTGTCTACATGCAAATGTTGATGTGTTTGGCCAGCTCTCGGTCCAGGTCGTTAATCAGGCTGTCAAAGTCCTTCAGGCTGAGTCGGCAGTTAAAGGGGGCATCGAAATCCAGGACGTCGTCCACGTAGCGCGCTCTGCTGGGGGGCCACGCCTCTTTCTTCTCGTCCTCATCTTCGCTGCCTGCAAGCACACGACGCCGACACACACAAAAGAAAGAGCATTCAAAGTCATCCAAAAGCACTCAAACGCCATTTGCGGCAATTGGCACCAATTTGAATCACACGAGACTTCGGATGGTAGGAAGACTGCGAAGATCCAAAATGTTGAAAAGTGGATCCTTCAAAAAAGTTGAAGGTGACTTTGCTCACTTTGACTTGCGGCCACCTCGTCGTAATCGTCTTCCTGTCCAGACGCAAGCTGTTGCCCGCAGATGCTCCAGTCGCCAGCGTAGCGGTTGACGGGGGGCGGACTGTCCATGCGGGCTGCGCCGTCCCGCCCCCGCCGCGACACCACCACCTCCTCCTCCAAAACGGGATGCTCCGGGCTCTTGTGGGTCCGCGTGGGGGAAGGTGGAGGCGGGACCACATCGGCGCCGTCGTCGGCTGGGATTCGCTGGGTTGGCACTGTGGAGGAAAGACATGATGACCGCCAGCATTGAGGAGACTTTTTTTTTTTTTTTTTTTAGCTTAAGTCAAGTGCAGGAATAAGATGGAAGTCCAAACACGACATTCTGATGAACGCTGCTTTCATAGATGAATATTAACACACATTGCGGTGAACCTTTCAAGGCTTTTGACATATTTTGAGGTTTTACAATCCAAAAGTGACATTGGTGTTCCAAATTGGCTGCATTTTTTATGGTACGTATTTATTTTCCAAAAAGTTATGACTTTGCGATTCTCCAAATGCTCCAACTTTTCAAGCAATCGTTATCGTAAGCCTTTGTTATGCAAATGACTTTCCATGAGAAAATTAAGCAAACATTCAGAAATTCAGCTAATATTAGCACATGGCGTCAAACACTACTTTTAGTAATGATCCCAATGCATCTCAGAAACTGTCAACACGTGATCAAGTAATTGTCAAAAGCTTGCGCCAATTCAAAGAAACTGATGTCAGTCACGGGTTCAGCAGACCAAAATGACACAGAAATCACTTCAACGTCTTTTTTTTGCGTGCAATCCAGCCATTTTATGTCATCCAAGGAGACTAACATTTGATGCAGTCGGACGCTGACATCAAATTGCCCACGGGCTCGTTTTGCGGGTTTGGTCACAGGATGTTTCCATTTCAAGCACTTTGACGTCCATTTCATTTGACAGCAAATGCATCAAACGTCAGCCTCCTTGAACGGCCGGATGATTCTGCTTAATACTTGAGCCGCGAATGCGCCTGCGGGTGGGTGGTCGTCCTGGGGGCCCTTTGGCCCCGGGGGACTCTGTGAGGTGGGCGGGCCATGGTCAATCTGGGCTGGGGTCTCTGGGATGACATCGCTCCCTGTGGCGGTTGGCAGTCATCCCTCTCAGTGTGGATGAGCTCCGCCTGGGTGCCTTTCCTCACAGGGTTTTTCTGTACCCCGCCGTGTGTGTGTGTGTGTGTGTGATCATGATGATGCTGGGAGGAGGGGTGGGTTATCTTTTTATTGTACTATGGATGTTTTAATTGTTCAGCACCTTGAGTTGCGGTTTAATGTATGAAAGGTGCTTTATAAATAAAGTTTGTTTGTTTGATTGAATGACTGCAGGATTCATCAGAATAGCGCTTGAACATATCAATGAAATTCTCGACTTGGCCGCTAGAAAGGAAGCAGTCCCTCCCTCCCTCCTCTCACCCGGCCACAGCTGCAGCAGGTAGTGCAAGGCCTCGATGTGACCCTTGAAATCAACCGCAGCGGCCGAATCGTCTGCTTGAAACAAAGCCGTCCCCCCTCTGGGCCCTCCTTTGACTGGGCCTGGCCCCCGGTCCTCCCGCGTCTGCTTGAGGAGCACCGGGCCAAAACAGACGGCCAGGTTTTGGTGCGTCATCCTGTTGCGGGGGCTGAAGTGGGCCACCAGGCTGAGATGGTCCAGCAGCAAAGTCAACGTGGCCTAGAAGAGAGAATTGGGATGGCACCCTTGGCCCAATCACAGAAGTGCGCTCTCGCCGCCTCACCCTCTCCGCAGCCGGCAGACAGGAGAGCAGCTCCACGGTGTCCTCTGCTAAGTGCAGGTCGGGGCTGGCCGGCGGGACGGGCGGGACGGGCGGGGGCCACCCGCTCATGGCTTCCTTCACCGCCTCGTACAAAGTGGCGGTAATGAGCGAAGACGGGAGCTCCCGCAGGTAATCTTTCAGGATTCCTGTCCAAGTGCAAGACATTCAACTCAATTGCGAGGCTACTTTTCACAATTCATCTTGATAAGTGAAGCTCAAGGTCATAAAAAAGAGCATTTGATGGGACTTGAGATGACATTGGATCATCAGGTGACGGCAAGGGAGGGATGAGTGATGTCACGACTGCAGCAAATGTGCCCACTGGCCTGTGATGACGTTGATGTCGGGGTAGAGATCCTCTCCGAGGCGGACGGCGGAACTGTCGCTCTCAAAGCGCTCCCGGAGCTCCTTCTTCACCGCCGCCGAACCGCACAGTCGGTACAAGCCCACAGCCTGAAGGAGGGCAGCGGTCTCAAAACGGAAGCTCTTCGCCATTTGCCGCCTGCTGCCGGTCGGCCGGAGCGCTACCTTCAGTCCTCGCCGCTCAATCTCTGCCACCGTCTTCTGGATGAGCAGAGGAACTGCCCGGGTAGATCCTTCTTCCTCCAGCAGGTGGCGCAGCTCAACACCAAACACACGAGCAGGGGCGCTTGACTTGCTGGCAAACTGAAAACGACGCCAATCTGGATTAGTGTTGCAAAGACGGCGCGAGACAAAAGTCATCCCGTCGGGTGCAACCTGCCCACGTTGGGAAGGCCAAAGTTTCTATGCTCGTACCTGCATGTGCCATTGTTCCCGCAGGGACAGTTTGATGTAAAGGAGGCCGCTCGGTTCCAGCTTGACGCACAGCTGCCGACTGCGACTTCCTGACGCACACGGCAATCATGACCATCAATGGTTGCCATCGCGGATCGCTAGGATTCGGCGTACTGCACCTTTAAAGAGTGGCGGGATGGTGACCCCCCCCAGACAGCAAACTCTGTTCCTGGCCTGCTCCGACTCCGGCTGGGCTGCTTGGCCGAACCCAGACGGTCACATGAGCGCCCGTGTCACCGAGAGTCCGGGTGAAAGCGGTCTTACCTGGTCTGAGTACCAGCACCCGCAGTTGCCACGCCCTCTCCAGCTCCAGGTGGAAGGTGTGGTTTAACGGCAGGCTGCGGCCTTGCAGGTTCAGGAGGGACGTCCGGGCTCGAGTCGTGCCGTCAATCTGAATTGCCAGAAAAATGTCTTTGCTGTCATCGGACCTGGGAAGAACGGGGAACCAGACCCTTCAATAGCGACCCACTTGATTGCTATACGCAGCCCCGGTACAAAAGACGCACGCGGTGCATCGGGTGGGGCCGACCCATTTTGAATGTTTGCATATCGTGTCGGCGAGGCTCCGTTTTCTGCTTACTTCTTTGACTTCATGTGGTCCAGGCCCAGAAGGTGCACGGTCAGTAAGCCAGTTACGCACCGGCAGCGCGGCGAAGGCTCGGAGGCCACATAGAGCGGGAAGGAAGCCAAATCGCAGCTTTGCCGCGGCAGAAGTTCCGGCGAGTCGCCGTCACTCAGGTAACCTGAAGAAAGGCGTGTCACGTTTGCACGGCTGCAACCACGCACTCAATGATGGACAGCTGAGCTCCGAACCTCCTTTACTGGCCGAGCGGCCTCTGGATGAGCGGCGCAGGGGCAAGGCGGGAGGGGCGGAGCTATCCAGATGATATCTGCTGATCACGTTGCGGTCGCGGGCGTTCCCGTTGGCGCCTTCGTCACCTGCTGCCGCTCTGTCGCTTCCTTGCCCAGCGCGGGACGAGCGAAGACTGATTCTGCGTCTGAGTTCGGGAAGTTTCCTCATCTTGAAGGAGAGTTTGCGAACCGGGCCGGGAGACCTCAGCCTGTCAATCACACCCGCTTTCTTCGGGAAGGCGGGTGCAGCGTCTGCGCCAAGGAGACGCCGGCCTCATTTTCAAGAAAACAATCGACAGGGCAAATTCTTCTTACCTGAAATGTCTGCAGTCAAGTCGTCGGCGTCTTTGCAAGCGCGTCCCTGTCGCGCTCCTCTCTCCGCCTGGCCGGGCCGCAGCGGGTCCTCCTCGTCCTCCGGGATGGGGTTGTACCAAATGTGGCTGGCGCTTTCCCGCCCCAAGCCGCGGGTCTGGTCCGACGTGTCGGACTTTGCAGACGAAAGCACCCAGTCGCGACTGCTGCGGTCCAAGCTCTGCAAGTAAGCCCGCTTGCCGGACAGCTTGTTGCCAACGCTGGCGTTTGGACGAGCGGCGCCGCCTGCTGGCTGGGAGGCCGCCTGCGGTGTGGAAGGTTCAAATGTGGATGTCCCGTCGAACCCGTCCGCCGCTCCTTTTTCAGACGCTCGTCTTTTGTCATTTACCTTATCCGGCGTTGACTTGGGAGTCTGCGACTTTCCGTCCGCATCGGCATGTGGAGGTGTGGGCGGAGCTTGCGATCCTTGCCTAACCCACTGCTGCCTCTTCGTCATGCGGCTGAGTGAGCGGGGCTCGGGGTCTGCCGCTGCCTCCGTGACCTTGCTGGTCATTGCTAGCAAAGGTGGGCCGCACTTGTGGAGTTTGACGTCGGACGGATCTGCAGCAAAAACAGCCGGCGGTCATCGACACGCACCAAGTTGGACGACCGCAGCCACCATTTGGAAGTCTGTTGCTCTCGTCACAAACAAGAACCACCCTGTGCCAACCCCAGGGGCGAGGGCTCAATGTGTGTGCGTGTGTGAAAGAAGTCTCTGTTCCGCCAGCCAACACACTGCCGCTATTCACTTTTTTTTTTCTTTTTTTTTCCTGCCGCTATTCACGATTCACAAGTCTGATGCAAACACGTCGGGCCAATCAGGCGGCGAACACGCGGCGAGGCTCGTCAGGCCAACACATGAAATTCTTCCCTCCTCTGATAGCACTGACAGGAAGTGCTGACTTTTCCATCTGGTTTACGATTGCACGTACGAATCACGTTCACGCCAAAGCCAAATTTGCCGATCCTTCACCGGATCGTTGGGTTGGTGCCGCAAACCTTTATTCTGATGGGAACGCGCTCCGAACTGGACTCATTGGGAGGCGGAGACGCATCAGCCTTCCTCACAACGAGTCGCTTAGTGGCCCAGCATGAAAGATGGCCGCTATTTCCCAGGTCCGACTGACACAAAAAAGCCTTGAGACACGAGAACAGAACCGACTCGCATGCGGACGAGGACCGGCGTGCGTCCCGACGCGCGTCCCGACGCTCACCTTCCACTTGAGGCTCGGTCTTCCTGCGGGACGGCTTCTTGCCCCGCAGCCGGGAGAAGGTTCTCTTCAGCAGAGGCTGGGCCATGGTGGGCTGCCGGACGTCACACTGCTCCCTGCCTGCTTTGTTCTGGGACGGACAGCCGATTTGGACCTTCCTTCAATCCATCTTCGCTCGCTCGTCTGCTTTCAAACTATCCCAGCTGCAGAACAGGAAATGAATTCCAAACATTCTTTCCCAAACTCCCCCCTCCTCTTCCATTTCCTCCTCCCACTCTCCTCAGTGCACAGCTGCGAACTGGAGGGCGGGGGCGTGGGGGGGGGGGGGGTATTCTGTGTTCGGGTGTGTTGACTGCAGGAGGCTCATGGGACTTGCAGTCCGCATTTTCCTCTCCAGACCCCAAAAACTTCAAGTGGACTCAAATACTGAAAAAAAGTTGCCTTGCTTTGCAACGTTGGCGACGCCTTTTGTTGTTGTCACGTTAGCGTTCGCTGCACGCGTGCATGCTCACGTGCACGCTCACATCCTGCTCACGTGCACGCCGCGGTCGCCGTTGTGTTTTTTGCTTCCTTTGTTTACGTGGGTCCTGACTGGCCGCTAATGAGTCGGACCTGAAGCTCATTTCAAGCGGACCGCCGCAAAAGCAAAACAACTCGTGCAAGTAAAGATACGGAGAAGAAAAAGGGGAATTTTAACAAATAGAAAATTAGCAGGGAAAACATTTTCATCCATTTTGGGTGCTTTTCAAGATTGGCTGGAGAATTTTGGCATAGAAGTCAACACGTTTGCCACAAATCATTCAACACACGTGCCGAAGGTCGCGGATGGGGATGGATCAATCTTTATCGTCCCCAAAAGGCAATTTGGTGTGCAACAGCGCCTCAAAATCAAACACAGAAACACAATCAATAAAACTATCAAGTCATTGTTGTCGTCATGATACAAGGAACGAAATTCATAATTGATTTTTATATAATAATTTCATTGACTCATTTGTCAGATGTGTTATACATACAGCATAACTGAAATGTCAGTCCTCTCTGACCTGGTGCAAAAACACACATTCAAAACAAAGTAAATTATTTTAAAAATTGCGCAGGCCTTTTTGCTGTGAGGGTGAAGTGCAGGTAACAATAATTCAACGTTAAAAGTAAGAAGTAAAAAGTGTCATCAGTACCTGAATATAAACAACAAACAAACGGTAGCAGCGGTGTCTAGTTTTGGGCACGGTGGGGGGCATCGGCACTCTTGCGAGGGATCCGGAAGAAGAATGTGTTGCAATAGTCCAGTCTGGCGCAAATAAGACCTTGTTGAACCTGGTTTGCCTTTTGGATTTTTTGAAACAACCCCTTTTTTTCCTCCTTTTTAAAGTACACCTGCCTCCTCGCTCTGCCTCCTCGCTTGGTCCTCAACCTCCACATCCTGACAGTTACAAGTTACTACGCTTACAAGTATGACAGACCAGACGACGGTTGCGGTCCAGCCAAAGTCCTGCCAGATTTCACGTTTCTGTTGCAATGTCTCCTTGCGTCCACTAGGCGGCGGCAGAGTCCACAAAACGGCAGCCTGTATTGGAGGCGAACGAGTCGTGAGAGAAGAAATGCGAGAAAGGGCGGGGCCTGCCTCGCCTCGCAACGCGTCGCTATTCGGAGACTTGGTGTGGTCGTGCTCAGTCCAAACTTGAGTTCTGATGAGAAGGACGTGAGAGGACTCTGAGGGACTTTGAACCGCTAGAGCAACTGCCCAATTGGGATCCATTGAGTCCCATCTCAGAAGCCCACTCAGTTGTCTCCACATATTTGCTTACTAATTTAATTGAATTTTGGGTTGCTTGGGTTCGATACAACTTTGCCTTTTTCAGCTATAAAAAAAAGTGCCCATTGGATCGGAAAGTCCTATTAAATGAGACTCTGCACACACATCATCGACAAATAAAGGTCAGACGTTCCAATAGGCCTTTGCTGACTTTTTTTTTTTCTTTTGCTTGCAGAAGTACTCAACTGCTTTTTGGAAGTCTTGGAATGATATTTTTATTGCGCTTTTTCAGCTCTAGTGGCCAAACCACTTGAGAATTGCGTCCACCTTCAAAAAGTGACCAGGACGTCCAGATTAGGAAAAGTTGAAGAGTGTCATGTAAAGGTGCGCGTAGGAGAGAGGAGACACATCAGGGAGACCGGAATTGTCAACAAAAGGACTGGCCGAGAGGAGGCTGCGAGCCGAGACGGGACTGGCTTGACCGGGGTTGACTTGGTAGAACTTGGCTGCACGTGGAGAATTTAGCAAGTTAGCAGGAATGTGGAGAGCTTAAGTGACGAGGACGACTAGACTGAGACAAAGAGGACTTAACTGTGACGAGGCTTAGCTTGACGGGACCCATGGACTCCCACACAGGACTTTGATACCTGACGTAGACAACGATCCCACACGAATGGACAAACATAACAGACAGCAAGACTAATGCGACACACCTGGGGAACACAATCGGAACCGATTGGTCAAGGACGCTGGCAAGGGAAAGACACACAGGTGGACGTCATCAGACATAACGAGACGGAAACACAAGACAAACACCAGACACAAAAAGACACAACAAACACACCAAAATAAACGTGTGCGCGCGCGCGAGACAACATAGAAGCAAAAATGATTTATGAATGATTTATTTTATCGTCATTTTATTATTTGTAATGTATATTGACGTCTATTGCAGAATTCAGGTTTTACACATCAAAATGTCGTCCGACTTCACATTATAGCAAAGAATTGAAAAGCAAGAAAAAGAGAAGAGCTAATAAAGTCTCGTGATGTGTTTGAAATACAGGAGATGACGTAAATTGCACATTTCCAGCGGAATCGGGTGCAAAATGAAAGAAAAGAAGAAGTTGATGTCATCCAATTGAAATCCTTGAATTGGATGACAATTGAATCCAATTGGAGATTTTATTGAGCTGTGAATATGCAAATGAGGACGAGCGAGCGCCCGCTCGGATGTCTTTCCATCCTCAAAATCAAAGCGGAAGTTGAAAGTTTCTAACTTTCCACTAGAGGGCGTCAATTTTCATCTCAAATCTTGGGGTGACTTCATGGCAGCACTCGCGCACGCACGCACGCACGCACGCACACCTTTGATTGAGTGCTGCAGTGCACTCTAGTAGAGCAAAAGCATCCAAAGCACCTTCCTCTTCCTCTTCCTCATCCTCATCCTCTTCCTCGTCCTCTTCCTCTTCCTCTTCCTCTTGGTCTTCCTCTTGTTCTTGTTGTTGCCGGTTGATGGCTGGGAGGGGGCGGAAGATGTGGATGAAGGAAGGTGGGCGTTTCTCTGCGGTTGGTTGGAGCGGCTCTCTCTCCATCACTTGGCCCATCCTTATATGGGCAGGCCCCGCCTCCTCCGCTGCCACGTCACGGCCGTGGGGTTTTGGGGTTTTGGCGCCGGGTCCTGTGGGGCCGCGGGGCTCTTTGCCTTCTCGCCATCGCTCCGTCCTCTTCCTCACCTGGTCTTTGGGGAAAAGGGACCAAACAAGTATTTGCCTTCCTTCCGTTCTTTTTTTCATTTCGCTCCTCAATTCCCCAATGAAATTTTCCCTGCCGGTCGCCTTTGAAGCGTGAGAAGGAAAAAGGCAAATAAAAGTCTCCCGGCAGGCCAGCAAACATTTTTCTGGGCCTCTCAGCCACTTTCTCCAAATTGGGCAAGGAAACGACGGCATTTCCTGCCGGACAATCTGCTTCCCCATCCTGGTCCTGGTCCCGGTCTTGAGGGATGTTCGGGATCGACGATGGCCTCCCGCGGGGCTCCTCGGCCATCCTGAAGGAGGAGCCGTTGACGGTCCGCTCGTGGATGCATTCGAGCGGCGTGCTGGACGCCAACGCCGCCGCCGCCGCCGCCGCCGCCGCCGCCGCCGCCGCTCAGAGGTAAAAGATGCGCAGCCCCGAGGGATTGTGGGACGGCGAGTCCCGGCAGGCCCGCCCGCCCGCGCCCGCCCGCGCCCGCCCGCGCCCGCCCGCGCCCGCCCGCCTCCGTTGCCACTTTCACACTTCTCTCATCTCATCCCGTTCTTATCACGCGCAGACCGATGAAAAAGGAGACGACAACAAAAGTCCTTTTCTGTCAGGTTTAAAATCTTCACAATACTTCATTTCAATTCATATTTGATTTATTTTTTGCCTTCAACACTTTTGCAGGCAAAATTCACATTCCACGTCAACATCTACATAAAAAAAATCACTTTTTTATACATTTATCAGTAAGAGCAAAAATATTAGTATTGTATTATTATTTACGTTATTGGTATCGTTCCTATTTCATAATGTTATTATTGTTGATATTATAATATGATTATTGTTCCTATTGTCGTTATGAATCCTTTTCATTGTTGAATGATTACAGACATGATCGATTTTGTTGCATTTTTGCTGATGAAGCAAGAAATAGAAAAGTCACAACAAAATCAATCTTGTTGTCAAATGTTGATCAATCTTCCACTTTTGCTTCAGAACAAAAAGTTTGTTCTTAGCGCAACTTGCAAATTGTTCTCCGGAGCTTTTCCTTGTGGTGCCGTTGGTTGTCGTTGACCTTGAAGGTCAAACTTTGGCGTAACCTTCAAATGCGCATTTTCCGACTTTCGCCAAAATGTGAGAAATGTTTTTGCTTCATTTCATCACAAACTGAAATTCTGTCTTTTCATCTTGCAATCATGTCGTCACATCACATGACTTTGTTTCCCGCCAGCTTTTGCCGACATCATTTGTTTTCTTTCTCACAATTTTCAAGAAGGACATTTCAGCATTCACACGTCAAACACACGTCAAGAGATGGAAACACCCTTTTTGCTCTGGAAATGCATTTGTGTGTGTGTGTGTGTGTGTGTGTGCGCATAAGTGGGGCGGGCTTAGCACGCGCCCACTTCGAGAAGCAGCCGCCGTCCAACCTGCGAAAGTCCAACTTCTTCCATTTTGTGCTGGCGCTGTACGACCGTCAGGGTCAGCCGGTGGAAATCGAGCGCAGCGCCTTCGTGGACTTTGTGGAGAAGGAGAAGGTGAGACGCACAAACTCAAGCGAGCGCTCACAAAACCTCTTTGCTGACCTTTTTTTTTTTTCTGCTTGAAGGAACCCAGCGTGGAAAAAAGCAACAACGGAATTCATTACAAATTGCAGCTGCTCTACAACAACGGTGGGCGCCGTTCGCTTGCCGGCCGGCCGGCGCCGTCCGCTGCTCTTCAAACACTGTGTGTGCGTGTGTGTGTGCGTGCGCGCAGGAGTGCGAACGGAGCAGGACCTCTACATACGACTCATTGATTCCATGACCAAGCAGGTGAGCAATTGATTATTGATCAGTTGAATGTATTTGTGAATTTGTCTGAAAAATAGAATCGGCGGCAGTAAAATAATTAGTCTGCAAACAAGTCCAGAAATTCAA
The DNA here is from genome assembly GCF_051991255.1 of Vanacampus margaritifer. Classification (NCBI taxonomy): domain Eukaryota; kingdom Metazoa; phylum Chordata; class Actinopteri; order Syngnathiformes; family Syngnathidae; genus Vanacampus; species Vanacampus margaritifer. Next base: position 65,575 of record NC_135449.1, read on the forward strand.
CATGTGTGTGTGTGTGTGTGCGTGTGCGTGTCAGGCCATCGTCTACGAGGGTCAAGACAAGAATCCCGAGATGTGCCGAGTTCTGCTGACCCACGAGATCATGTGCAGGTCAGCCCATTGGCGCCACACGCCTCATTTGCATATCAAGCCAACCTTTTCACTTCCGTCCCGTTTAGTCGCTGCTGCGATAAGAAAAGCTGCGGGAACAGAAACGAGACGCCGTCCGACCCCGTCGTCATCGACAGGTAGCCGACACGCACGCACGCACGCACACTTGCCTCCACATGCTCTGACATGTGCCGATACTGAAGCTGCCGTCGACATTGGGACGTGAGACAAAGGTCAAAGGTCACTTGTTTGAAGTTGTGATGCGTTTGCTTGCAGGTTCTTCCTTAAGTTCTTCCTCAAGTGCAACCAGAATTGCTTGAAAAATGCTGGCAACCCGAGAGACATGAGGAGGTTCCAGGTGATGCGCGCACGCACCCACGCGCGCACGCCATGACTTCGTTTTTCAACAGGGCCCTACCCACAATGCATTGCCTCACCACTTGGCAGGCGAAGCAGGACAAACGTGACCGTTTGTGTTTGGGAAGGCGTCCCGGCGTTGTTTCATGCTCAACTTGATGTTTCGCGCCCGCCATCGTGTTCAACGCCATCAAAACGTCATCAAGTTGTCTTCGCTTTTTTTTCGAGCGCATCAACTCCGACACAAACGCCAGTTGGGCACATTTTTACTTTTCAGTCTTCAAACACAAACACGATGATGGGACACATCGTCACAATCAGCTCTTCTGTCTTTCTGTCTTTCTTTCTGTCTTTCTTTCTTTCTGTCTTTCTTTCTGTCTTTCTTTCTTTCTGTCTTTCTTTCTGTCTTTCTTTCTTTCTGTCTTTCTTTCTTTCTTTCAGTCGTCATCACGATTTTGCTGGTTGTTGCGATGATGAAGCGTGTGTGTGTGCGTGTGTGTGTTTTCAGGTGGTGGTGTCCACAACGGTCAACGTGGATGGTCACGTGCTGGCCGTGTCTGACAACATGTTTGTTCACAACAACTCCAAACATGGCCGACGAGCTCGGAGACTGGACCCGTCCGAAGGTACGGCAGAAGCGGACAATCCTTGGCGGGCTCGTCATCATCCGACCAATCGTTTGTCGTCTTTTGATGCGTCGCCAGTGACGTCGGCGTGTTAACGAAGGTTTGCTCGAGTTGGCGCCGTCGCGTCCAGTCCTCAATATGGCTGAGGTGGGTGTGAGTGTGGGGGGACCCACGTGGACCCACGTGGGCCCACGTGGACTCGGGCTTGATATGTGACGAGATGAAAATGCTTTTGTTTGCTCCTGGAAGAAGGAAACGCCGCAATGCATTATGGGTTAGAAGAGTGCAAGCCTCCCTGAAGAGAAGTTTGTGCGTGCGTGCGCTGGCCGTTCAGCCTATTTAATAGTTATCCTAATTAAAGACGGTAACCATGGAGACCCGCCAGCCTCCAATCCAATCAAAGATGTGAAATGACGTCTCAAATGTTCACGCTTCGATTTCAATGTGCAGTCGCGCTTAGAAGAGCGCCAGGGAGCCATTATCAGCGTGTGCGTGCGTGCGTGCGTGTGTGTGTGTGCGCGTGTGTGTGTGTGTGTGTGCGTGCGTGTGTGTGTGTGTGTGTGTGTGTGTGTGTGTGTGTGTGTGTGTGTGTGGTCGCTCCTGTTTTTGCGCGTGCGTGCGTGCGTGTGTGTGTGCGTGTGTGTGTGTGTGTGTGTGTGTGTGTGTGGTCGCTCCTGTTTTTGCTACATACTGGGGCCAACATTACGGGTTTTCACAGCGTGTGCGTGTGAAAGTAGAAAAAGGTCCACAATAATGAAATCCTTTGCGCGTGTGCGCGAGTGACGAAGGTTTGGCGTTTTTGTGCGTCAGCGGCGTGCCCGTGCATCAAGGCGGTCAGCCCGAGCGAGGGATGGACCACGGGGGGGGCCACCGTCATCCTCATCGGGGAAAACTTCTTTGACGGACTTCAGGTGGTCTTCGGGAGCATGTTGGTGTGGAGCGAGGTAAGCGAGCCGGCGCACGCAACAGCGCACGCCGCCGGCTAACGAGCGCCTTCCGGTGCAGCTTATCACGCCGCACGCCATCCGGGTGCAAACTCCCCCCCGACACATCCCCGGAGTGGTGGAGGTCACCCTGTCCTACAAGTCTAAGCACTTCTGCAAAGGGGCCCCCGGACGCTTCGTCTACACGGGTAAGACGCCGTTGACGCGCTCGCCGTTGACGCGCGCGCCCGACGTGCGGCTCGGACGGCGTTTCCATTTGCACCGCTTTCTTCCCGCCAGCCTTAAACGAGCCCACCATCGATTACGGCTTCCAGAGGTTACAGAAGGTCATCCCTCGTCACCCTGGAGACCCGGAGAGGCTGCCCAAGGTAACGCACACGCACACGCGCGCACACGCACACACGCGCGCAGAGGCTGCTTAACTGATGCGTATCACGACCGTGAGCAGCCGAGCCGAACCGACCGTGATGGAAGAACAATTGTCACTTATTTGCTCTTTGACATCATTCAGTGCGTGCGTGCGTGCGTGTGTGCGTGCGTGTGTGTCCGGGTTATTGTAATAGTTTTGGAATTTTCATCACTTGTTCTTTTGTTTTGACTTAATTGTGTGCCGGCACTCGCACCTTCACACAATACTCGATTCCTCCCACTTTTTGGCTTGCATCTACTTCAACATAATTCATCCGATTTTCCTCTTTCCAATTTCAACATGTTACAAATCTTCACGCTGTGTTTGCTTACATTTCTTTTATTTCAAATATTCACACCCATCATTTTGTTCTCTTCGTTCCAAAGGCAAATTCAACATGACACGATTTCAACGTGACATTCACCGATTCAAAGCGTTCCAACTTTCAACTGTTCAGCTTTTACCTGCCGATGGCATGCAACATTTCTCGCCCACAAGCACCCCCCCCCCCCTCCTCGGCTTTCTTGGCCAATTGATTAGGTACATCCGTCGTGCGTCGTCTCTCGCGGCAACTTGCTCGCCAACTCCAATTTTCGCTTCAATGGGCCAAGAAAGCTTTTGTGCTCTTGCAGATGAACTTTGCGATTTCTTTTATCAGCGCGATGATGTCATCGCACCGTCTTGCCCAATCGCTGACCAACACTTTGCTTGTCAGACCGCTTTGTGCCAAGTGGAAAACTGCCGCCACAAGCCAGCGTGCGACGGAAAAGCCAATCGCACCATCGCTCCATGCATGATGTCATCCAAACACGCACACGCGCGCACGCAACAAAAAAACATTTCATTCTACAAACATCATTCACTACGCACAAGCGTGTGCGTGCGTGCGTGCGTGTGCGCGCTTGTTTAAGTCCATTGGCAAACAAGAGCGTTGAAAGAGTGAAATCAGGAAATCGGTGCGAGCACTCATGTGGCAAGAAAGGAGATTGGCCTGCGCACACACATGCCCGTGCGCACGCACGCAAGCGCAGGCACGCACGCACACACACGCACACACACGCACACCTTAAGTGTGACTGAATTGTTTTTGTGAAGCGCCGTTTGGAAATTCTAACGTCACGTGATCTTCCGCTGCTCGGCAGGAAGTGCTCCTGAAGCGAGCGGCTGACCTGGTGGAGGCGCTGTACGGGATGCCGACCAACAACCAGGTGAGTCACGCGCCCTCACGCATGCCGGCGGGGGTCGGGGGTCACCGTCTGCTTGTGCGTGTCAGGAGCTGATCCTGAAGCGGGCGACGGACATGGCCGAGGCGCTGTACAGCGTCCCGCGGGGCCACGCGCCGATGCCCTCGCTGGCCAACGGCGTGATGGCCGTCAACTCCTTCGGCGGCCAGCTGGCCGTCAACGACGCCAATCAAGGTCAAAGTTCTGCAGGTCAGCAGAGACCTTGGCGGACGCTGAGCTTCTTCTTCTTCTTGCAGGCGGATACGCTCGCAACGGGCCGCAGTCGCCACGAGGATATGGCCCAAGCTCCGCCCCCCAGCAGAGTAACTACGGCAACGGCAACGGCATCAACGCCTACGCCAACAGCGGCATGCCCAACCTCGGGGTGGCGTCTTCGCCCAACTTCCTCAACGGCTCCGCCGCCAACTCCCCCTACGGCAGTAAGTGGTCGTCCGCCGGCTCTGCCGCTTGCAGGCCGACGCCCACTTGCGAAGGCGGGACGTCCGAACGGCGCTTGCGTTTGTGTGACCGCCTCCGTTTGCGCTTTCAGTTGTGACCACCAGCCCCACCATGGGCGTGTCCAACTGTAGCTCCGCCCACGGCGTCTTCGCCTTCTCTGCCAACGTGAAAGCCAAGAGCGCCTTCGCCCCTGTGGTGAGGCCCGCCTCCTCCCCGCCGCCGCCCACCAACAACTGCGGGGTCAACGCCGGACTGCAAGGTGACTCTCGGCGCGACCTTTGCTCACCGCCGAGCTTTTATTGCAAAACGCAAACTCAGCATTTGCACAAAAACAACTCGTTGTTTTCCGCAGTCAGGGAAGATTTCCAATCATGACACTTTGTTACGATCAACAAATCAATGAAAGACATTTGAAGTATGACAGGACAAATCGGTCAAGACGTGAGAGAAAAGAAGGTGTGGCCTCGGGCCCTTTGGCGCTTTTGATCAGAGGAAAATCCCTTGAACCGATTTGTGCTCTCTCGTGGTTGTGCAGCCATGTCGGGCCCGCCGGTGCCGCCCATGTAGAGGAAGCCGGCCAGCGGGCCATCGGAACGGCTGCGTGGGCGGGGCCTGTGCGTGGAAGACGCCTCTGCGTGGGCGGGGCCTCTGCGTGGAAGACGCCTCTGCGTGGAAGACGCCTCTGCGTGGAAGACGCGTCGCCGCGTCGGAGGCCTGACGCCTTTTTCCCCATCAAGCCCCGCCCCCTCACCATCAAGCTCCACCTCTTGTTCTCACTACAACTTTTATTCTTGGGCTTCATCAACGTTGGCTGCAGATCCTTTCGGTGTGTGCGTGCGCAGGCACGCGTCTTGTTTTCTATCAGGAAAAAATGTCAATCAAGTCTTTGCGGTTTTAATTGTGAAATTGTGATTTTGGTTTTAACAAAGTTGATGTTTTTCCTCATGTAGAAATAAAAAAAATGACATTTTCAAGGCCCATTTCCTTTACATTGAAACAAGTGTGTGCGTGATACGCCCAGAAAATTCATGAGTTTTTTTTGTGTAAAATAATAAAAATATCGCTCCCCAAATGGTGTCCCTCTAATTGGTGCGCTGCCTTGAGATAAGAGTGAATCCACTTTTGAGTTTTGCAAGATTCGAGTCGGTGGCGGCTGAAGTTTCCTCCAGCAGAAAACAAAGATAAGGAAAGTTTGCGTGTTTAAAAAGACCGCAAGCCTGCTTGATGCTAACATGCTAACATGCTAACATGCGCAAGGCCAGCGACGGGCAATTGGATGGCATCCTGGCATCTTGCCAGCCTTTCAAGCAAAAGAGATTTCAGTGCGTGTCAAAAGAAAATTGGACAGGGACATTTTCTTGGTCCTCTGCATGGCACGAGCAACATTGTAGCAATCCGGATCTCATCTTCCAACAAACAAACATGCTCAAAGGGAATTTGTGGCTTGGCCAAATGGCCATGATGGCGATTTGGCGGTGACGAAGACTACTTGGCGGTGAGGACGAAGGACACTCAACTGTGACGTGGAAGACTTGAGACGAGGGCTTAACGTTGACGGTCCGAAACGCAGCGCGACCTCCAACGTGACGTCGACGTCGCTCGCACACACACGGGACAAACGCAACACACTAAATACATTAATGCTAATGAGACACGGCCGGGCGTGTCTCATTAGCCGATAGAATGCGATAGACCGAGGGCACTGATTGGTCGCACGCGCTGGGAAGGGAACAGGCACACAGCGGTGGACGTGGTTCGACATGACGAGACACGGGAAGAAAACAGGAAGACGTGACAAAAATGGCCAACCACACACAAGCAAAACATGACGACCTTCTAAAGTTGTAAATCACGAGAGACTCCGCAACGCAACTTGCTGAACTTTCATCTCATAATTGCTTGCAAACGAGATGCCGCATGTAAAAGGAGAAAGGAGATTTTTTTTCCAAATCCAGGCCATCAAAGATCTGCTTGAATAGGAAAGCCAGAAAAAGGGGGGGGGGGGGGGGTCTCGGGTATTCCACAACCACGTCACCCATGACAGGGAATCAGGTAAGCAATGCTGCAACCGCAAGACTTTTCAGTCAGCAACAGTTGTGCCTGACTGCCTTCATTACTGAAATCAATTTCTCTCATCTGAAACAACTAAATCAAGTCTTTGACATGTCAAAGGTCAAAATGTCTTTTTGCTTTCTTGCTCGTTTTGGATGTCGGAGGCGGGCCACAAATAGCACACACACACACACACACACACACACACAGGTACCCTCGTCTGTCTCTGAGGACTTGATTGAAAGCAGGCCACACGGTTGCCATGGCAGCAGCATCTGGCCTCCCCCCCACCCAACAGATGTCCTTCAAGCCAGTGTTGAAGGTCACAGGAAGTCAAAACGTGAATGGATGAATCATTCAACAAAAATGATTGGTTTTCCTACTTAGTGAGTCCCTTCAAGTTTCTTCTCTGATCAATCAGACCAATCGGAGACGAGCTTCTTGTTGCCTGACAACCAGCAGCGCAGCCCCCCAAGGGCGGCCATGTTTGTTGACTTAAGGGAACGAAGAGCAACAAAGAGACAAAACAAACAAAGCCAGCGAACCGGGCTTAACGAGGTCAACCCTCATCCAAGGGAGGTGTGTGCGTGCCTCACTAACACGCGCGCACACACACACACACACACACACACCTGACCTACCACATTGTGTGTTTTGTGTGCATGGCTGGACATGAATCCTTTTGGAATCAAAACCATGCGGTCTCGTCTTTTGGGATCACAACACGCGCACGTTGCGTGTGTGTGAGAGACATGAAGGCCTTCTGGAAAGTTGTTTCTTGTCGTCCATCAGTTTGGTTGTTGACGATTGTTGACGATGCCGCCGAGACTCTCGAGATGAGGGGCGGGGCAAGTCCAGGAATCCTCAAGTCTGATGAAATGTCCTTTCCCACAAAAGTCACCTTTTGCCAAGTGGCCACCAAAGGGTCAAAGTGCACATTGTGGGAAAGGATGGCCTGAAGGCGCTGAGGAGGAGGGGCCCCGGGACAAAGCCCTGGGGCACACCAGAAGAAATGGGATTTGAGTTCAGGTGGACGCCGTCTAGTTTGGGGTTGTGAAAATGGATCACATGAAAACGGGACGTTTTTGTTGCTTGCTGAATGAAAAAGCGTCTCGTTGGCTGGCGAACGAACATTTTGCGCACGTCCTCGATGGCTTTGCCTTCAGGTTGGCTTCCTTTCAACCTTTGGAGGGAGGCGGGGTCAGCTGGTTTCGCTCTTGCCAATTGGACGGATGACATGACGGACGGCAGTTTTGCTTTTCAGGCCTGCGTTGGCAAAAAGCCAAATTGGACAACAACAAAATGGCCGCTCTTTCTGTTGCTGGTGGTTTTGCTTCCCGCATCACTTGCGAGCTTGTTGACCGGCATTTCACGGGAGGAAAAAGTGCGTGCGTGCGTGCGCGTGTGCGTGTGTTGATCCAGATCCAAAGTGTTATTATTTTCCTTGCAAAAGTTGTCGGTGATGGATGTCGGACGTCGCCGGCGCTTTCCACTCGGCCCAAAATCACAAAGTCCATTATTTCTTATCATCTTTCTTACATTTGCAGTACTTTTATCACTGTGATTGGCTGTCACTCAGCCACGCCCCCTCCCGCGCTCATTCGTGGGGGGGTGCGGGGGGGCCGCTGAGTGACAGAGATATTAGCGCTCAGCAAGATTTCAGCGCCGATTTGCAAAATGACGGATGACCTGCTGAGGAGGAAGATGAGGACGACAGCGATAGTCATCGTCATCCTCGCAGGAAGTGCTGTTGATGCACTTCCTGCCCAGGATGATGATGATGATGATGATGACTATCATGGGCCACTTCCTGCTTCTCGGCTTCCATCACAGATTGTCGACACGCCATCCGCTTGTCTTCGTTTGTTGGCAAAGCTTTTTCTTATATTTTCATCACAAAGGTCGCCGCCTTCTTCTGTTGATGGCCGGCGCAAAAACGGCGCAAGAATGAAAAGGGCGCACAAAATGAAAATGGCGCTGGCATCAGACGGCACAAGATGGCTTTTGGCTTTCACGCAGCAGAAGAACGCGTTTGGCTTCCCGCCACTCGATGAGCTTCGTCACATTTGACAGTCAGCAAGTGGAGATTAAAAAATAAAAAACATTTCCGGCATCTTCATTCCACAGTTTGGCTTTCGTGCCAGGAGATTTTGCCGCCGTAAAATGTTTCAGCCAAACAACCAGATGACGTGGGCGGAGCCAATCTTCCGGATCATGACTGACGGTGGGCAGTCAAGTGCGGCAAACTTTTATGAGTGTGCGCACGTGACCGATGGCGTATCGTTGAAAATCCTTTATTGACTTGCCCTTGAATTGCTTTTCCAAATCATGTGACGTGATGATGTCATCATGTTTGTCCATCGAAAGACGGCAACTCGTTGACGATTGAAAAGATTTTGCTTTTGCCCAAAGAAGCCGAATGCCCCCAAAGTCCACCGCTGCCGGTTGCCGGGCAAAACATGCCAAAGTCAACAAAATGCCGGCTTCAAATTGCTTGGACTCGGGTCCCAACATGGCTGGCTTTTCGTCTTGCGGCCGGCGTAATGACGGCAGCGGCGGCGTGACGATGAAATCGAGTCAGCCAGGAAGGAGCGTCCAATGAAGAGACGAGCGCCGACACTTGATTTGCTTGGGAACGACGCGGGTTAAATTCCCCCAGAGGACGCGGCGGCGGGCGTGCGATGTGGCAACGTTCAATCGAATGCAAAGCGAGACGCCGATCCCCGCGGAAAGACCGCCTCCATAAACTGGTCCGCAAATGCGCTTTTGTCACAATCCGTTTTGCCGTTCGCCGTCGCCATGGCGACATCCACTCGTCATGCTCACCATTCAAGTTGTCTCCGTGACAACAGACAGGAAGTGACAACACAAGCTCTGGAAGACATTTGCTCGTTAACATCACAAGGTGTTAATAGGAGGCTGCTGATTGATCTTTTGCAACTCTGTGTGTGTGCGTGTGTGTGCGTGTGTGTTGTCACCCTCAACTGCTAAAAAAGTTGTCAATCTCGGGTCTTTCTCTGTTCTGCTCATTTCGACAGCACGTTTCCTCGTGCACGTGTGACGCGGCGGGCGAACGTTGGCGAGTGTGAGGAGGAAATGAAAGAGGTTCAATTAGCGTGCGCTTACAGGTGCGAATTTGCTCTGCGTGCGTGAGCAAAAGTTGGGAAAGAAATTTCTCGTCTTGATGTTGAAATGTTTGAAACTTTATTGTCATCGCGCGTGGCAAACGTTGCCGCTCACTCACGCGCACTCGCGTGCAACATTTTGCTGCGCCAGCAAGTTTGACGGAATGTTGCCGTTGATTTGTTTCGGTGTTGTCGTGGCAACGAGGGAATTATTGATTGATTGAACAAGCCTCAACGTAATTGAGACAAAAGTCAACATTTGCAATCAAACGCAACTCTTGCACGCACACACGCGCACGCACACGCGCACGCACACACACACTGAGAGGCGATTTGAATGATGTCGAAGGTCCACACAAACGCACACAAACGCACACGCGCAGATTTGAATGGAGTGAAATTTGTGGCGTCAGCAGCAGCAATTTTCAAAAGCCCCGAGGGAAGTCTCGCTGCTGACATTTTGTTGAAAGCCATAAAATGGCTCCAACCAATTTTACCTTGAATTTAACGTCCCGACTTTGATCAGCACACCCGACGACGACTTGCGTTGCACCGCGAGGTTGCAAGTTGAAAGCTTGCCTGCAACGCCGCACGCACGCACGCACACACGCAACTTTTTGCAGCGAGGCCTTCGTGCGCCCGACGGACGATCCACGCGCAGCGGCAGACGAGCAGAGTGCTCGGCCCGCGCCAAAGTACTCGATGACGGCAGGCAAAAGGAGGGCCCGGATCGACCTTGACGAGGACGAAGCGCTCGTTGCAGCAAATGCGTTTTGGGCGGCGACGGACGGAGATGGACGCGCTGCCGGCACAACTTAATAAAAGCCGCCGGCTGATATGATCAAGCATGAAGTACATTACAAAGGTAATGTGAATTTAAAGCCACTTCCTTTCATTATCAAAAACAGTCAGCCGGCGCACGCCGCTCGCTCGCTCGCCCAATTTATGAGGCCCGCTTCCTCAATCTAATAGAAGGATTCAGGTGTTACTAATGGAGCGGCCGCCGAGGTAATAGACGGCGCGCACACGCATAATGTGGACTGATGTGACGCCGCCGCCGCAGCAGCAGCAGGAAGACTCAGACGCAAAAGTTGGCGAGCAGCTCAGCCCGACGCACGCAGGAAGTGCAACGCCACAAAACACGCAACCTGGAAGGCAGGACGTTGAAGGCACACAAAGTTCTGCCTTAACCCCTAATGTTGCCTTCACAACGTGTTCCGCATGACATATGCGGTGCCCTCGTTCTGTCTGGCCCGGTCCAAATTCATCAATTCATCAACAAAAACCAGGAGGCAGCAAGAAAACACAAACAAAACAACAAAGTCCGCATCCAAAACAGGCAAGAAAAGGAGACGGACGACGTCAGCGACAAACAAACGCCCGCCAGCAAACAATCAACAAACAAAAGACCAGAGACGAGAGACGAAGGCCCGTCCGTCCACACCAAAGCCCGTTTCAACATGTCCTCGCAAGTTTCCTACCTTTCGGCCGTTTGTCCACACGAGGGCGCCGTTCGGAGCTTGAAAGCGATGACTTTTGAAAGCGGCTTCCAGACGCCGAAACGCGTCCGTCCGGACGCCACATGCAGGAAACTCCTCCAGCCGCGACGGAATGGTCGCAGCTCCACGGCGACGTCTTGTCGCAGATTGATGACGTCTGCGGCAATCCTCGCTCGAACCGTCGGGCTGTCAACAACAATGGCGGATTGCCGTGTTGTCGTTGTCTTGCCTCCTCGGCTTAGCAATATTTTGCTTCTTTATTTAACAAGGGTTGTCGTACGTCTTTTTCAGGTTGTTTCGATACGTGCAAAGCCACGTTTGTTCTTTTTTTCTTCTGGAGAGCTCCGTTTGTTCTGCTGATTGCAACAAAGTTGGAGGAAAAAGTGTTTGTCTTCTTGGCTGATTCTTCTTCTACGCTTTCCGTGAACTCGCTGTGGCTGCTCTACAGCGCCGCCACATGACTTGTCATCTACATGACAGCCATTAAGCGTCCTCAGCTAGCGATGGGACGAACAACACTGTGCCGAGTGCGCAAGTGTGAAAGCCCGTGTCGGCGCGTGTATCGCTTTAATAAAAAATCACGTGACCCAAACAGGAAGTGTGTCGTTTGGATGTGCCGCGCCAAACTGTATCAACACGTTGCGTGTTTGTTGGATGGAGACGAAACCGTTTGCTGTTGCTGTAAATTGACCTGTGCCTGTTGCATTTTTGTTTGCTTCCACTCATGGATCGTTCTAGACAATTTTCACAAGTCTGGAATCATTTTGATCAAAGAAAATATCCACACCTTGGAGCAATCGCACGTCAAAAACTTTTGTCTTTCAATAAAAATGTATGACAGAATCAGTTTTTAGTGTGTTATCACATATGGTTTAAAACTTTTAACAAAATCCCATAAAGAAGTTAAACATTTGAATTTTTATTATTTATTTTATTTTATTTATTATATGAATATTATTTTATTACATACAAATTTGCTATATTTTACAAGCCAACTCATACGAGCATCTAATAAACAACTTAACTCAGCAAGCAAATGATCCAAAGATGAGATCATATTTTAAGTAAAAGACTAGCAAGTGAATAAATAAAATGTATTAAATGTATTTTATAAATATAAATTC
>NC_135449.1:1700000-1762500 GCF_051991255.1 Vanacampus margaritifer
TTGACCTCAAAGCGCGTTTGACCTTGTGCAGATTTCACCTAGTTGGCCGCCGTCTGTTGTTCTCAGTGCTCGTATCGAAAATGACAAACATAATAACGCTCAGTCCATTTGCCGGCCAAAATATTAGGAACAGCCATCATTAGGATGCAGTGCAACAACTGCAAGCGCACTGCAGTATTTTTAGAGTACAATCCAGTCTGTTCAAATTGTTACAGATGCATTTATTGACATTGTTCAAGCACTTTGCACGTTCTGAAAAAGAAGAAACTAATGTTGTTTCCCAAAAAGGAGACAAACTACTGATGTTGCGCTTTCACAAAAAGAAGACAAAATAACAGTTTCACTTTCTGAAAAAAGAAACTATAGTTATTAGATGTTCCCAACAAGAAAACACATTTTTGATGTTCTTCTAAAAAAGAAACAAACCATTGTTGTTGGATTTTCTGGAAAAGAAGACAAACTATTCATGTTAGACTTTTCCAAAAATAAGACAAATTGAATGTTTAACTATCTGAAAAAGAAACTATTGATATAAGATTTCCCAAAACAAAAATAAACTTTTTATTTACTTTCCCAAAAAGAAAACAAACCGTTGCTGTTGCATTTTCTGGAAAAGAAGACAAAATATTCATGTTAGACTTTCCCAAAAAGAAGACAAACTGAATGTTTAACTTTCTGAAAAAGAAACTATTGATATACGATTTCCCAAAACAAAAAAAACATTTGATTTACTTTCCCAAAAAGAAAACAAACCGTTGCTGTTGCATTTTCTGGAAAATAAGACAAAATATTCATGTTAGACTTTCCCAAAAAGAAGACAAACTGAATGTTTAACTTTCTGAAAAAGAAACTATTGATATAAGATTTCTCAAAACAAAAATAAACTTTTGATTTACTTTCCCAAAAAGAAAACAAACCGTTGCTGTTGCATTTTCTGGAAAAGAAGACAAAATATTCATGTCAGACTTTCCCAAAAAGAAGACAAACTGAATGTTTAACTTTCTGAAAAAGAAACTATTGATATAAGATTTCCCAAAACAAAAAAAAACTTTTGATTTACTTTCCCAAAAAGAAAACAAAACATTGCTGTTGCATTTTCTGGAAAAGAAGACAAAATATTCATGTTAGACTTTCCCAAAAAGAAGACAAACTGAATGTTTAACTTTCTGAAAAAGAAACTATTGATATAAGATTTCCCAAAACAAAAATAAACTTTTGATTTACTTTCCCAAAAAGAAAACAAACCGTTGCTGTTGCATTTTCTGGAAAAGAAGACAAAATATTCATGTTAGACTTTCCCAAAAAGAAGACAAACTGAATGTTTAACTTTCTGAAAAAGAAACTATTGATATAAGATTTCCCAAAACAAAAATAAACTTTTGATTTACTTTCCCAAAAAGAAAACAAACCATTGTTGTTGCACTTTCTTGAAAAGAAGACAAACTTTTGATGTACTTCCCGAAAAAATAAGACAAACTGTTTCTGAAAAAGAAACTCTTGATGATGCATTTTACCAAAGGAAAGACGAACGATTGTCAATGCACTTGCCTAGGATCTGCTGTAGATACATCACTCTCTGAAAAAGAAGACAAATTATTGGCAAAGCTCTTGTCTAAACACATTGTAAACATTTGACTTTCTGAAAAAGAAGACAAACTATTGAAGTTCTCCCTAGAACGCAGCTGAGCAAGCGCATCAGTCAACCTGAGAGACGCTAGTTGCTGCTATTTTGGTTAGCAACAACAATAGCCTTCTTATTACAGTTCCTACCATTTTCTTCTGAGGATTGCAATTTGGGGTGAGGCGTTTATTTGTTCAAGAGGAGTATGGCGTCAATTAGAGTGGATGCCAATATTTGCAGCAGCGATGCATCACGATGACTTTGTCAAGTGCTGTCTCAGTTGGGTTGCGAGAAAACGGAACGGAGTGCGAGCCTCTTTGGATTAAAAGATTATCAGGAGAGGAGCGGAGCGGAGAGGAGAGGAGAGGAGCTCCCCGTGTGGGTGTGAGGCGGCAGAGGAAGGTTGGGGGTGGGGGGCACTCATCCACTGAATTCGGGTGGGGGGGTGACATGAGGGTCGCATAGAGACACGCTGGTATTGAACATATGCTCATGCATATGCGCTCATGAATGAATTTATGCGTATAGGAACATAAACACTCGTCCAATTATGAACTTAGCGACGGAGTGACTTTTAACAGCGTTCAAAAAGTGTCGTCAAGGGCTCAGAAGATTTACGCACGCTTCTTACGCGTGATTGATGCATTCAGCTGAGAGCAAAGTGAAGGCGTAATGTTCTTCACGACCGTTATCTGCTGTCTGGATTTATTGTTTTGTCACTTCTTAAATTGAGTTGTGCAAAAAAGATTAATGCTCCGTAATTATGGTTTCCTCATTGTGCGGCATCAAACTGTCAACCTGAGCGCACAAATGAAACTTATTTTCGTCACCCACATCCATGATATTTGAGTATATTTGCGATCATTTCCAGAGGTCGGACTGGCACCAAAAATCCGCATTTGCTATTCATTTTGTTGTTATAATAATGAATCCTGATTTTTTTCAAGAATAAAATATATTTACATTTTTGATTTTGCCCCACAATCCTAAAATGAAGATGAGCTGTCAGCTTTGCACTTCCTGAAAAAGAACAAAATGATTGTTGCACTCTTCAAACATGAAGACAAACCGGTAATGTTACGCTCTCCTAAAAAAGAAAAGTGATTGATGTTGCACACTCAATTAAGACAAACTATTGAAGTTGCACTTTTCTAAAATGAACACAAAATAAAGCTATTGTTGTTCGTCCTGACCTAAAATGAAGATGATTGCATTTTCAGAAAAAGAAGAAAAAGTATTTTTGCACTCTTTAACAAGACAAACTCTTGAAGTTGTCCTCCCAAAATGAGGATAATCTTTCGATACTCACTTTTTGAAAAATAAATGGTTGATATTACACTTTCCTAAATTGAAGACAAACTATTGAGTTTGACCTGATTGAAGTTTATTTTTCCGAAAATGAAGACACTATCAATATTGCTCTTTAAAAAAAAGAAAAATGATCGATGTTGCGCTTTGAGCTTTCCTAAAAATGAGAACAAACTGTCAGTGTTGTGCTTTACAAAAAAAGTATCAAATCTAATAATGTTACTTTTCCTAAAATTAGGACAAGTTGCACTTTCTGAAAAAGTGTTGAATCCATCAATGTTTCACTGTGTTACTTTTGTACTTTACAGAATCGTACACTTTTTTACTTGAGTACGCCAGTTGAATCGGTCTCCTTTTACCAGAGTATGTTTCTGCACACATTCTGTATCTGTACTTTTACTTTATTACTGTCAAGAGTTGTACTTTTGCTGCCTCTGGGATGTGTGTGTGTGTGTGTGCGGTCTTGTTTTTGTTACATAGTGGGGCCAGCATGCTGGGATTTCACAGAGTTGTGGGGACCCACCCGTCCATGTGGGGCCATTTTGCTGGGCCCCACAAGTTTAGACCTCTTTTTTAGGGTCAAGACTTGGTTTTCGAGTCTAGGTTTGAATTGGGTTATGGTTGAAGTTAGGGTAAGGAATAGGGATGGGCAATCATTTTTGAGGGTTGGGGTTAGGGGAAGGGGCTAGGAAATGCATTATGCCAATGAGATGGCCCCACAAAGATAGTACAACAAACCTGTGCGCGCATGTGTGAAAACGACGTCACGCCTCCGCTGGATTTCCTCCCAAAGCGTTTTTTAAAAAATCATGAAAGAGCTCACAGCTCCTACGCAGCCATTTTGTGTGATCACTGCGTAAGAAAAGCTTTGCGTAGCTTTTTCTAATTCCACAAAAATGACAAACACAAGGTGACGGAACCAGAAGCGCCTTGGCAGAGGTAATAAGCGGCCATCAGAGCCGGAGGATCAGAGCAAGCGTTTGGGGGAAGCGTCCGACAGGATGAATAAATCAACTCAATCCCCCTGAATTAATCTCTCTCAAGTTGAGATTCTATTACCGATGAGCTTGGACATCTCCATGGTAACTGGAATTCCGCCGGCCGTTTCCCAAGCGGCCTTGCGAGCTTGGCATGTGCCCATAACGGCGTGACAGGTTACGTTCACGCGTACGCATTCAAACTTGCCACAACGTATAGAATGCGCCGAATGCCGTGACGTTGCGTTCCATCTATACATCAAAGTATGGCCACAAATAGTGAACGGCGTGCGTGTGCGCACGCACGCGCCGCCATCTTTCCAGTTGCCAGACGCGGCCGACTTGCCAGAGTGGGAATGCCAGAGGGAATGAAGCGCCACATGGCACGTTGATGGCGGGGCCAGCTGGGGGGCTGGGGGGTGGGGGCACGTGTGTGTTCATGTGTGTGTACGTTGAATTTAGTGGGTTTTTGTTTTGCATGTTAAATTCCACAACATCTGTTCAGTACGCAGCACCATATATACCAACCGGGCTGGTGTGTGTCAGAACAACAGTGGGGGTCGTTTCACTTCATTATCATACAATATAATCAAATAATGATTAGAATATTATTAGTTTGTCTTCTTTTTAGGAAAGTGCAACATTGATAGTTTGTCTTTTGAAGAAAGTGCAATATCATTTTTTTCCCTTTTCAATACATTGATAGTTTTTCTTTTTAGGAAAATGCAACAGCAATAATTTGTCTTTTTGTGGAGAATGTGCTACATCAATAGATTGTCTTCATTTTAGGAAAGTGCAACATTGATTGTTTGTCTTTTGAAGAAAGTGCAATATCAATTGTTTTTCCTTTTCAGTTGATAGTTTTCCTTCTTTTTAGGACAATGCAACAGCAATAATTTGTCTTTTTGTGGAGAATGTGCTACATCAATAGATTGTCTTCTTTTTAGGAAAGTGCAACGCAAATTGTTTGTCTTCCTTTTAAAGTTGTTGGCTGAGCACTTCAAATCATAAATTGATTGTGACGGAATAAAAAACAAAAGCAGAGTGATTACATTTCCTTCACACATGTTCATTTTGCCGCCGGCTGATTAATGTGACGTGACCATCCCAATTTGTTGTTCATCACAACAACTGGGTTAAAAGTAATTTCCAGCATGGTCGCGTGGAGGCTTTTCCACTAGCTGTGTGCAGGTGTGTGTGTGTGTGTGCGCGCGCGTGTGTTAGCCTCTCTATCTTCACACATGGAGGTATGCACATAAACACACATGTATACACACAACTAGTCCTTCTCCTCCTCATCATCATCATCCCCGCTGGCACTATGGGAAAAAAAGTCCCCCCCCCACCCTCCTCCCACTTTCATTTATCTGCCCCCACTTGCCCCCCTAACGCCCCTAAGCCCCCCCTATCCCCACCCGTGACAGCCGATGTCTTTCGCAGCGTGGCGCGCCATCTGTTGTGTTGCCCCCCCCCCCCCAACCCCTTCCGCCTCAGTCCCCGCTCACAAACACACTAACCAACATCAACTCTTTCTTTATACCGATGCCGAGAAAATGCGCATTTCGGCATTTTTTTTTTTTTTTAGTTGCAGCCTGTGAAACGTCGTACTTTGATAGTGGAAGTGAAAGGCGAATTTTAGCATTGAACGGGGCAATTCAAGAGCAGGAATTAGAATTCAGTTGCAAATGTATGTATCAGGGATTTTTGACTCGTAAAAAAAAAATACCTTTTGTCACCCACTGGGAAAAAAATTATATATATATATACATATATATATATATATATATATATATATATATATATATGACTATTAGTCAATCCACATGATGTTATTATTATTTATTTTATTTTATTCATTAATGTATTTATTTT
Organism: Vanacampus margaritifer; assembly: GCF_051991255.1. NCBI lineage: Eukaryota > Metazoa > Chordata > Actinopteri > Syngnathiformes > Syngnathidae > Vanacampus > Vanacampus margaritifer. The sequence continues at coordinate 1,705,779 of NC_135449.1, forward strand.
TTCCAATTAAAAAATAATATATATATTCTTTTTAATTCTTAATTCTTAATTAACTATTTTTAAAAAATAATATATATATATATATATATATATATATATATATATATATTCTTTTTAATTCTTAATTCTTAATTAACTATTTTTAAAAAATAATATATATATATATATATATATATATATATATATATATATATATATATATATATATATATTCTTTTTTAATTGGAAAAAATAAATACATTAATGAATAAAATAAAATCAATAATAATAACATCATGTGGATTGACTAATAGTCTAGATTTGAGGAAGTTCCAGCCCAACACCAGCAATATATCCTTTATTTTTTGTGTTTTTATTTCACAAAAACCTACACAGGCGTGTGTAGACTTTCTGTCAAATTGTGATCGGGCCCGATTTCCTACTCTTAAGCATATGTTCTTTATCCTCACTGAAGAGCGATTAACATTATCTCCAGGCAGGTGTTTGTATTCGAAATTTAGGAGATTGTGTATATTGTCAATATATTCATGTTGATCAAACATCTACCTAGAGATAGCGAGATCCACGAAGCTGATCAGTTCGCCGCGGTCTCCTCATTTTTTTCCCAGATAATTAATGGGGAGAATTTGCATCCAATGTCCAAACAGAAGCTGGCATCTGAGCCCGAGGGCATCATTCCGGTTCATTCCGCTGATTTAACCCACAAACGAAAATTGATGCGCTGTGTTCGCTTTGGCTAAAAAGTGGAGTGGCACGTGAACTTTGGTGAGCAGAACTCAATAAATCCTCCGCGAAGCTCGCTTCTCCTCAGGTGTAAAAATGGAGGCGCGCGATGACGGCGACAGCTCATCTGTCAACCGCGGGGGCCACGACTGCCACTCTTGGAACGCCACCAAAACAATTTCTCCACTGCGTGCTGTTTTATGGCACATATTAGAGGAAAGGGTCTTCATTCGCTGCTCCTGAAGAGAATTAAAAGCAGCCAAGCAAAGGGCGCCAACGCTCGCTTTTCACAGCGAATCCTCGGAAACATCATTTGATGCCACGCTCCTCCCATATTAAGCGAAGGAGGGGGGAAAAAAAATGCTTTGCAATTTAGCATCGCCCATCTGTCGAGGTTACCTGCTTCCGACTCCAAATTCCCCAGTACAAGCCCTGGAATGCGCCCAAACTGGCTGCGTCAAAACAAAATGGAATACTTCCTGTTCTCTTCCCTCAAATGAGGGTCTCACGTTAGGGTTTCACGTCGGTTTCAAGGTGAAGACGTTAAATCATCGTGCCAAGACAGGGATAGGACTTCAAATTTAAAGGGATTACTCGACTCATTGAGCCGTTTTCAGCGGCAAAAAAGTTCATATTTTGTCCAGAATAAATTTGGTAACTTCATTATTTACCTTTAAATACTCATTTTTCCACTTGCTGTCAACTGCAGATGACATCACCGCGCTGAGGAAGTAGGTCATGACCAATCATGGCTCAGTTTACTGACCAAACCCAGAAAACAGGTGAGCTGTGATTGGTCGATACTTCCTCAGCACAGATGATGTCATCTTCAGTCGACGGCAAGTGGGAAATTTTGTTTTTTTAAGTTATTAATTGTGCAATAAAAATAATGTAGTTATCAAATTCATTCTGTGCAAAATAAGAACTTTTTACTGCTGAAAATGGCTCATAAAGGTTTCAAGTCAGGGTCGGGGGTTTAACACAGGTTAGGGTTTTATTGATTTTCAAATTAGTTTCCAGACGGGGTTAGGGTTTGAATTTAGGGTTTCAAGACCGGGATCCATTTTTAAATGAGTGTTTCCAGACAGCGATACGGTTTTAAGATTTAGTTGTTATCATTTAAAGTAAGGTTCTGAAGACAGGAGCAATTTTTCATTGTTTCTTCATTGGGTTAGGGTTTGAAAACAGGGATTGGAAACGGGGATTGATCTTTGAAGGTGTGTTTGCAGACAGTGATAGAGTTTTAAGATAGGGTTATAGTTTCTAGTAAGGTTTTGAAGAGGATTAACTTTCAAAATAAAAGTTTCAAGACAGGTTATGGTTCCAAGAAAGGGATTGGACGTTGCAAATTAGGGTTTCAAGACAAGAATTTTCTTTTGTTTTTTTAAATCCATCCCTGGCTTGAAACCGAAACCCTGTCTGGAAACACTCATTTGAAAATCTATTTCTGTCCTGAAATCGGAAAATGCAACGTGGCTTGTGAAATTTTGTGAATGCTTCCTTGAAACGCTTTAGTGCAACCAATTTTGTGTCACCTGGCAATATCCAAATTGAGATTGTGATTGACTGAAGGGAGTTCTCCACAATATCAATCTGGGTCTGCTCCGCAGTGATTTGCTCGGGAAAGGCGGGACATTCTGTGCAATACTTCGAGCTGATTGGACGATGCAGCATTGTGCACGTTTGTTCCGACCAATCACGGCCACGAATGACAACGTCGTCTTTGTTCTTGTCGAAGGGAGGAGTGGGGGAGAGCACGAATATAAAAATGCTAAAAATGCACAAAGCTCCTCTCGCTGTTCAACATTCAACTCGGGAACGGTGAGTAAATTCTGTAAGGACAGAATTAATTGGAGCGTCCATTCGTCCATGTTAGGTTTGTTTATTTGCCCCGGCGTATGCGCTGGCTTCCTGGTTTCGTCACATCTGGGCTGCATATCACGCCCCCCCAAACACAATGTCGCGCCGTGATTGGTCGGAACGATCGGCGGAAATCAACGGGCTCGGTACAAGATGTATTCTCGGGAGTTTGTGAACTCGAGAATACCGGCAGAATTCCGCTTGCAGAGCAAGGATAGAAACTGCTGGCGGGCAGAGATTTTTTTCCAACCATTCCAGGGGGCGCTGCTGAGTGGAATACTATACAGAAATACGTACATTTTCACCTGGGTTGCAAACATTGGGTTTCTAACTAATGATTTCGTGTCATAGTCATTTTGATCTGAAAGTCAATTTTACATGACATCAATTGTAACATACCGTTAATGTTGTTTAATATACAAATGAAGGCCTCGCCGCTAATAAATGAGAAATGAGAAGAGTGAGAGAGCAAGCGAGCGAGCCACACAGCAGCTGTCCACCCTAATTCCTCCTTAACCAGAGCGCTTGTGCTCTGATTAAGAAAGCGATCTGGCCTTTAATTTCCTCGTGACACCGCTTAATGCCTTCGGCGCGTCTCAATCGCCTCGGCGAGTCCGGCTCCTCTCACGCGTTTGGCCCGCGCGAGAGGGAAGAGAAACCGACAACTGATGCTGGGGAAAAGGAAGAAAAAAACAGCTCGCTGCTTCAGTTTAGGCTTTCAAGCCAGAGTTAGGGTTTTGAGGTATGGTTTCAAATCTAGGTTTGGGTTTCAATTCAATTGAGGTTAAAGGCTTCAGGTTAAGATTTCAAGACAGATTTAGGGTTTCAAGACAGGGATACGGTTTGAAATGAGGGTTTCAAGCCTGGGTTACAGTTCCAAACAAGATTAAGGTCCTCAAATTAGGGTTTCAAGCAGGTTTTCAACTCTGGGATAGGGTTTCAAGACAGGTTAACGTTTTTGAATTAGTTTAAAGGTTCCAAGACAAAGTCGGGGTTTCAAATGAGGGTTTCAAACTAGGCTTTGGTGCCCTAGACTAGGGTAGGGTTTCAAATTAGTATTGAAGTTTAAAATTTTAAAGAAAAGATCAGAGTTTCAAATTAGGGTTTTAAGTCAGGGTTGGAGTGTAAAAGTAGGGTTTCAAGGCTGTGCCACATATTAAAACCTAGTTAGGCTTTCAAGCCAGGGTTAGGGTGATTTCAAGGCAGGGCAAGTGTTTTGATTTAGGGTGTCAAGCATGGGTTCAAGTGTTTAAGTAGGGTTTCAAGCAGAATTTAGAATCCAGGTTAAGGCTTCATGTTAGGCTTTCAAACGAGGGCTCGGGTTTCAGGCGAGGGTTGGCGTGTCAAGTGGTGTTTCAAGACAGGGTTAGAGTGATTTCAAGGTAGGGCAAGGGTTTTGATTTAGGGAGTCAAGCAAGGGTTCAAGTGTTTAAGTAGGGTTTCAAGCATGTGCCAGAATTTAGAATCCAGGTTAAGGCTTCATGTTAGGCTTTCAAACGAGGGCTCGGGTTTCAGGCGAGGGTTAGCGTGTCAAGTGGTGTTTCAAGACAGGGTTAGTGTTTCACATTAGGGTGTCAAGCCAGGTTTAGAGTGTCAAAGTAGGGTTTCAAGCTTGGGTAAGGACTTGAAACGCTTTCGATTTTCTCCATCCTCAGTAGCGGTTGATTACATTTGACAATCTTCCTTTGTTTCCCTTCTCAAGTAACAATCAAGTGCGGGTTCATGTTAGCACAGACGCCACCAATGAAGCCTCAGTAAACACCACAGTTCGTGTGTGTGTGCGTGTGGGTGTGTGTCCTTGAGTGTGTGTGTGTGTGTGCGGGCCGCCATGTGGCACGTGTGTTGGTGGAGCGAGGTGGCGTTGCTAGGAGCGGCAGGTTGCGTGCAGACAACGGCACACATGCACGCTAGACACGGCAGCCTGGCACTGGAGAGAGAAGAAAGGAGTGGAGCAATGCCAACAAGCGCCCCCCCCCGCACCCCCCCCCCCCTTGAGAGTTGAGAAATGATCAAGTGGCCTCCGTTGGGCACATCGTAAAGGCAATGAAGATTGAGGAGCAATTTACAAACCCGGGTCTAAAAACAGTTGGGTCAAAAGAAACCCAATTATGGATCAAAAATGGACTAATCCACTTTATGGATCAAATTGACCCAAGTAGAGGATCGGTCCATTTTTTACCCATAGTTGAGTTTTTTTTAGAGTGTAGGGTTTAAAATTAGAAGCCGGGTTGACATGGAGACTTTTCTGTCATTTGAAATGATTCCGTTTACGCGATCTATTCCGATCATTAAATCGGAACAGAAGTTTGACGATCAATGTAAACATCACGTGATTTATCAAGATGGAGTTTGTGTGTCTAATTAGCATGTAGTTGTGATTGTTTTCAAACTTTTATTAAAGCAAAACTATGGTAGAAAATGGACAAAAAAAAGGTCCATTTTTTTCACGGTCATTTTATGAAAAACAACCCAGAAAGTTGGGTCAAATTGACCCATAAAGTGGATCAGTCCATTTCTGATCCATAATTGGGTTGCTTTTGACCCAACTGTTTTTAGAGTGTAGGCAAGCTCCACACCTAAAATTTTGAACTTTTATTTTTTCTATTTGTTTAACCTAGGTTAACAAGGTAAAACAAAAAAAGTAAAAAAAAAAAGAAAAAATGTCTTCAAAAAATAAGAACCCAAATGCCTTGACTCAACTTTAACTTAATCAACTGCCATGACTGAGAATCTACTCAGACCGGTTCGAAGTAGGATTTTTAGTTCCCGTTTCAATTAAGGGCTAGGGTTTGGGTCTCAGCACAAATTTGGAGCCTACATTCGGATTTTGAGATAGGGAGGAGTCTGCGTTTTCTCTCGGCAGCTCATCTGCGTGCGACTTTAAAAGGGGGCGTCGTGCGAACGGGCCCGTATGCAAATGAGACGGTTATTACCCCACTGCTCATCAAGCCGCGCAGAGGAGACATTAATAGGCTGATGAATATGCATGCGGATTTGTTAATTAAGTTAATTATTCTGCTGAAAATGCATTCGTCTTCCAAGGACATCTTCCCCAGGATTTCAACCTGCTCCGCTCATTAGTCATGCGATGTTTCACGCGGGTGAGAGGAAAAAAGAGATAGGGGGGGTTGTTGTTGTTGTTGTTTTTTTTTGTGGGGGGGGGGTGTTATAATGTGTCTTAATGTCACGTGTTCACAACAGGATGCTCTCAAACTGCCTATAAAGGCGTCGCCTTTCCCCCCCGCCCAAAATATGCCGCATTGTTTCCCCCGCGCCCCAAAAAAGAGAACATTTTCATCCTCTCTCTTTCCCGTGCGTCTGCGCTTCCTTTCTAGCTCGCCGCCTTCTCCCTAATTGCATATTAAAACCCTTTTAAATGAACTTTTGCTGCCAACTTTCCAACACATTAATTAATTGTTTTAGCCAATTAAGTGGCGCCGTGCAAATGAGCCTCGTCGCAAATGGTCCTGCAGGGCCCCCCCCCCCATATTCCTCCTCCGCCTCCTCGTCTCCTTTCCTCCCCATCTTGCCGTTTCCTCTTCCCAGCTGCCCTTACACTTCAAGGCACACGGCACCACGGAAGCAGAAAGCGTACCCCCCCCCCCCCTTAACCCCCCCCCCCCCCTTAATGCCGCACTGTTTTCTGGACCGCGTCCAGCCTTGAGGCTCCTCGCTGATCTCCAACTTTTATGGAGAGCGAAAAAGGCTCATTCCAAAAGCTTTAAAAGCCACAATGACTGATATCTTCTGATGTCTTCTTTCTGCTTAATATGCCAGACACAAAGTAGGGTTTCAAGACTAGGTTAGGGTTTCAAGCAAAGGCGGCGGTTTCAAATCACGGGGCTAAAGTTCAAGTTTCAAACTAAGTTTAAAGACTGGTTCAAGTTAGGGTTTTGGGTTTCAAGCAGGATTAAGGTTTGAAATTAGGGTTTAAAGACTGGGTTAGGGTTTTAAAGTATGGTTTCAGACTAGAGTTTTGGGTTTGAGTTCGGGTTAAGATTTCAAGTTACACTTTCAAGATAGGGTTTGCGTTTTATTTCAGGGTTTCAAGCAAAGGTTAGGGCTTTACATTTGGGTTTGTAACTGGTTTAGAGTTTCAAATTATGAGTGTTTAGAGTTTGAAGTTAGGGTTTCAGTCAGACATGGTTAAGGTTTCAAATCTTGGTTATTGTTTCAAGACAGGATAAGATTTTCGAGCTTGGGTTTTAAATCAGGGGTTTAAGACAGAGTCAGGTTTTCAAATTATGGTTTCAAGACAGCATTAGGTAGGGTTGAAAGAAAGGGTTTGGGTTTCACATTTTGCATTCAATACGTATATCGTTTGGCTTCCAAGCTTTGGTTATGGTTTCAAATGAGGATTTTTAAGACAGAGTTAAGGTTTCTAATTACAGGGGTTATGCTACGTTCGGACCGAGCCGAAATAATCCCCGACTGTTGGTCTGAACGTAGCATCAGGGTTTCGGATTAGGGTTTGAGTTTCAAATTAGAGTCATCTTTCTAAATTAAGGTTTCAAGACAGTGTTAGGGTTTCAAATGAGAAATCTCAAGCTGCAGGATTGGCATCCAAAAACAAACTTGGACGTGGACCAGCATCGGCAGTTGAACTTGGCGAAGTCCTGGTGGCGCTGTTGCACCCGGTGGATTAGGCCGGGTTCGTGCCAGTCTCCGTCTCTGTGCCACCCTCATCCCTTGGCACCGGGAGGAACGCAGGGGGGGACGCGTGCCCGCCCCTCCCCCGGTTGGCACGCTAAGGTGAACTAGCCTCTGATTGATGGGCACGGCTTCAGCCCTCCGTAGGCCTCCCGTTCCCCTCCTGTTGGCACCCGTGCCCGTTGTCCTTCGTGTGCCAATTGCGGCTCTGCTGGGGCACATCAATTACAAAAGAGAGCCACCGCCCCTGCGTTCCCCCCTGGTGGCTGTCGGCTGCAAACGCGGGGTTCCTCAATAGGCCGAGCTGTGCTTTCCGAAATGCCCATTGGCTCACGGGTCAAGTTGCAAATTAGGGTTCAAGGTGGTTAGGGTTTTATATTAGAGTTTCAAGAAAGGGCTAGACTTTCAAGTATGGTTACAAGGCAGGGTTATGGACTCAAGTTCAAGCAAGAAGATGGTTTCAAATTAGTTTTTTAAGACTGCATGGATTAAGGTTTTAAATTAGGGTTGTAAAACAGGGTTCATATTTCAAACTACATTTTTAAGATTGGATTAGGGTTTCAAATTAGGGCTACAAGCAAGGTCGAGAGTTTCCAAACAGGGTTTTAAGCCATGATTAGGGATTTCAATTAGGGTTTCAAAACAGGTTTATGATTTCAAATTAGATTTAAGCCTTGGTTACGGTTTCAAATGAAACTTTCAAGTCTGGTGTCGGGTTTCAAAATGAGGTTTAAAGCAGGGGGCTTTCTGTTTTCAAATGAGTGTTTATGTTGGTATGGTGCGGCGTGTGACGGGCAGGTCCTAATGGTTGGTGGCAAAAACGTCCCCGGAGAGTCGTGAGCGAGTCGGCTGGCGCAGGCTCAGCTGCGCAATGGGCTCAGGTGCGCGTGCGCCCTTCCCATGTCGTGCCATCTACTTGCTTAATTACCTCCCTGTCACAAGAAAAAAAAAAGTACACATTGTTAAAAGGCGGCACTCATCACCACGGGTCGATTAACGAGACGCTTCGGGGGTCAAACTGGAACGAATCTGAACCGAACGGGGACGGTTCGTTTGCGGCAATTGGGCGCCCTCTGAAGCATTCTCAAGATATTGCAGTCCATTAAAATCGCATGCCGAAGCTGCTGCTGTTGTTGTTCAAATAAAGATTCATGTAAATTTTAGTTCCAGTAAAAAACAGTTTATATTTACATTCTAAACGATTCGATCGATTCGTTTTATAAGCATTACGGTAATCTGCAGACGTCAGAATGTTGCCTGGTGAGAATTTTGGGATCTTTTTGTTTGATTCAACTTCTGAGGCCTAAAATTTCATTCTGGGACATCCTGGTCGAGGACAGTTAAAAAACTTTTTTCCAGTGAGTAATTTAAAAAATAACTGAAATTTCACGTTTATCTTCTCTTCATAATAGATCGTCTTGACTGAATTTGTGTTGCTATATTACGTTCAGAACAGAGATGATGTCACTGAAAATGGCGCCCACTTTTTGTGTGAGCATTACGGTAATCTACGGAAGCCGGCACGGGTTCGGGAGAGAGGGTGGGGGGGAGGAAACCCGAAGAGGATGCAATGGCGGCGGCGGCGCCTAGTGTTGTCATGCAGAGTAGTCCAGCCACTGAACTATCTCTCCCGGTTCCGCCGGCGGGGGGCCAGCCTCATGGGGAGCGGCTGAAACCCGAAGAAGTGACCGGTAAGCGGGGAGGTGGTTTACTGTTGCCTTTCCGACTACTACCCTCTGTTATTCCCCTTCTTGGCTAGCCTGGCTAAGCTAGTGAGCTGAGGCTAAAATAAGTTAGCACACGGTTTATTGATTCATTTTATTATTATTTATTTAAATAGTAGGGGAGGCAATAACGACATTAACGCTGTGTATACTACTCGGATTTTCTAAAAATGATATCGGTTAGACAATATGCGTCCTTGTTTTGTTTGTAACGCAGTAATAAATGTTCAGTAGGCTATATTTATAAATGTGCATAATGTTATTAGCTCCTGGCAGAGTGCGAGGACAACAAGTTTGCCTCGTTTGAGTTAATAAAGCATTTATGAGTTGATTGTATTGGCGTTTGAGTCGTTTTGGATTGCACTCATGGCTAATTAGTCTATGCATAAGTAAAGGAATAAATCTCCTTAGAGAAGTAAAAAAAAAAGAAGCTACCTAAATTAAATCATGTATTCAATGTAAGGAAGTGAAATATGATCTTAAAATGCCGATACATTAAAAGACTTTCCAATTTCAATCGATTTTTCCCCCCTGCCAACATTTAAAGAATTTGCCTTCGAGATAATGCATTTTAGTCAAAACTTGTTAAACGTGCATTTATTTTACATCATAAAAACAAGCTGGCTTCTTCTTGTCAAACAAAATGTGAACATGGTTTCCTGGCGATAAACGGCCCAACAAAAAGTCGATCTGGTTTGTTTGTTTTCCAGAATCGGAGAAGCAGAGCCGCATGGCTGCCTTGCTGGAGAGGCTTCACGCCAAGCACAACGCGTCCCGCCCGTGGCAGGAGACCAGCAAGGTTGTGCGTCAGGCTATGGTGAGACACACTCATTACATTTTTATTACTATTGTATTATTATTGTAGAGTTACAGCAGTACCTTGACACAAAAGTGCCCCAAGTTACAAGTTTATATTGCGTAGCCAAACACATATTTTCCCCAAGAATCAATAGTAACGGCATTTACAATGTGAAAACAAAATCTTGCTTGCTTTGTAGGAGAAACGCGGGATGATGAACGCCGCCGGTCACCAGTTGCTGCTCACCTGTTTAGAGACTCTGCAGAGAGCGCTCAAAGGTAAGTCTGAAACCTCTTCGGGGCTGCATTGCCACTGATAGGTCCAGAATTATTATTTTGGGGGTTTTTGCTACTTTTGGTTCCATGGGACCAAGGGTCCCCGAACAGCATTTCCATTTCAAGATCTGAGTATTGTTTTTTCTAGAGATTGAAGTCTGTAGCCTCATTTCCACTTTAAGTTCCAGTTCTGGATACTTGGAGTTTTGCGTACTAAAGATTTCCAGAAACATCTACAGTTCACATTTTAACCTCAACATTTGGTTCTGTTTGGGCCCCAAGAAATATTTTATGACATTTTTTCATGTGGGGAAATTTTAAAATGAACTGATTGTCTTTCCTCCTGTTTTTCAGTCTCATCTTTGCCTTCCATGACAGATCGTCTTGAGTCCATTGCAAGACAAAACATGTGAGTGTTCACACTTTCTTTGAATGTACAAGAAATGTACAGTGGAACCTCAGAGTTTGAACGTCCCGGAACTCGTACTCATTTCCAGTCAGATCATGAATACTCCCGGAGGTGCTCCATACTCGCGAGTGCTTTTGGATTTTTCCACGCCAATTTTCTTCGCCATGAGCCCAAAGAAAGACAACGGTGCCGGTGGCAGCAAAGAAAAACATACAGTGCTACGAACCACAGTGGAATTAGGAAGGAGATTATCGCGCCGTTGTAACTACTTGTGTAAATACTGGCACGAGGACCCCTCTTAGCTGTTCAACAACGTGCCTGACGTTAAACAACGTACGCAAGAACAGTTTAGTAGTCTAATATGCCCAATGTAAAATACACAAGCTCAGCACTGAACTAAAGCTAGCATTAACTTAGCATTTATCATCCACTGATGCCATCACACCACAACAGGTAAGGTATTTTTATTGTTTGAATATAGTACTGTACTGTAAATGTAAAAATCATAAATAGAAATTAAAAAAATAATTTTCTGTTTTTGGAGCTTGGGAACGGATTAATTGCATTTACATTATTTCCTGTAGGAAAAAATGTTTCGGAGGTTGAACACTTCGCAGGAACAAATTATGTTCAAACTCCGAGGTACCACTGTATTACAATTGCAAACATTGGTCAGGTTTGGGGTTTTGTCTTCGCTAGGCTGGGTTCCCATCTGAGCCCATCCGGAACCGAGTGCTACATCACTTCGGATATGTTTTACGTGGAGGTGCAACTGGACGGCGCTGGCCAGCTCGTTGATGTCAAGGTTGCTCATCAGGGAGAAAACCCCACGGTATGGGTCTGCAGGGAAAAAAAAATCTTGTTAGTTTGAAGAGGATTAAAATAAATGTGTTTTTTTACAGAGCTGCCCCGAGTTGATTCAACATTTAAGGTAAGCTTTTAAGTTGCTGCTGTTGTCATCGAAGAAATATATTAATTGCTTCCATGTTTTTTATAACAAGGGAGAAGAACTTTGAGGAGTTTTCCAAGCATCTTAAGGGACTGGTCGACCTGTATAAGCTCCCTGGAGACAAGTATGTTTTAAAAAAAAAAAATTTTTTACCCCTCCCAATGGTGGTGGTAACCATTTTGATTGATTTTCTTTTTTTTTTTTGTGCCTTGCAGTAAACTGAAAACCAAGATGTATATTGCCTTGCAGTCTCTGGAGCTGGATCTCACTAAGATGATGCACATGTTTCGGTGAGGCTTCCTGCATCATAAAAGAAAAGAAAAGAAAAAAAAGATTTTGATTGAACATGTCCTCATCATTTATAGAACAAGTTAATAAAAATGATATACAGTGGGGTTTTTTTGAGATATGAGCCGTCATTCATTTTTCCTGCTGTTTTTTCCCACCCCGACGTAGGCTGGCAACCAACGCCAACGCCATTGAGACGATGCTCCACGGCAACGTGGGCCTGCTGACAGCCAGGAGCGGTGGCCATCTTGTCACCCTCCAGTGCTACGTGTCACCGTATGACATATTCGAGGAGGGGATGGGTGTGCACGTCAACCTGACGGACGGCAATGGTAACAGACAATGGTGGAAGGTTGGAGTTAGCAATTTTTGTGCTTGATTGATATATTTTTTTTTGGGGTACAACAGTGCCACGCTCGCTGGGCATTAGCGTTTCTGTCACCATCGAGGGAACAGCCAACACTTTCAAGCTCCCAATTGCGCCGCTCATCACGGGATCGCATCCAGTGGACAACAAGGGGTAAAGGTTATATTGGATTTGTTTGCCTGTCAATTACATGTTTGCTTTTTTTCCCACAGTTTTGCCGCTACGGCTAAATATGTTTCCTTCACTCCCCCAAAAACGTATTTATACGTTATAATACGTTAAAAAAAAAAAATGTTTTAAAAATAATAATATTAGTTTTTATGTTAAAGCATACCAGAGGGCTTTGATGCAATTTCTGACCTGAAAAGGTTGTTTAAAGCAATGGTAGTTTTTACAAAAAAAAAACAGCCAGCAGGTGGCAACAGAGTATTAGAGATCAGCCAGGGCCATGTTGCAACAATCTCTCTTTGCGATTGTTTTCAACAGGTTTGTGAATATTGAAAAAAACTAGCTTTATTCTAATGCTAATTGCTGCAAAAAAATAAATAGATATATACTTTTTCTGGACCAAAGAAGAGACTCTAATCTTTCTTTTGGTAGGTTCCGTGTTTTTATAGCAATAGAACACAATATTCTGTGGACCTTGCAAAATCAGTCAAAATACAGTAAAACAGAGGGGAGCCAAGGGGGTTGCTTCATTGAAAATGGCTGGGAGTGAATGAGTTAAGGGAAATAAAAGAATTGAATCAATTTTCGAATAAGACGACCAACACATTGAGGGAAAAAGTGAAGTCATTTAAATGAAAGGCATGTAAAGGCAGGTGGTTAATTTAGGATTTGTTCCAGAACACCTTCCTTTTCCACGGTGACCAACTCCAACTGCGTGGACCTGCCGGCTTGTTTTTTCCTCAAGATGAATCGGCCCATGCCGTTCTCCCAGTCCTTTATTCGCAGGCTGGGCAATGCTACAGGTGAATTTCACAGAAATGTTGCGATTTTTGGCCGACTCCAGAAACTCTTTGACTAATTGTGTGTTTTCAGCGATCCCGGTGTTTGAAAGCACCCCAAGCATGTCTGCTCTCTATCAGCTGATTGTCCAGAGCCAACTTCAGTCACCGGAGGGGGGAGCCACGCTGCCACCCTCGCACAACATGCACTTCTACTCAGTAAGCACTGACTTTAAAAATAAATGCAAAGAAAACCTAGTATGCATCTTGTCATGTATAGTTTGCCATAAGGCTGGGTAAGGAATCAATTTTATCAATGAATCTGATGAAGAAATCGATTGAAATCAGACATTGGAAAAAAAAAAACGGAAGAGATTTTCTCTGTGCTCTAAACAGGTGCTGCCAGACCAGCAGCATTGCTACTTCCTGAACAGCGACGCCCCGGTGCAGGACGGGCATTCCCTGCAGGGCGCCCTGGTGAGCAAGATCCCCTTTCGCCACCCGGCACAGGTGCCCCTCCTGCTGGACATCATTCGGCACCAGGCGGCCTACAACACCTTGATTGGCAGCTGTGTGAAGCGGACGTCCATCAAAGAAGGTCTCAAAACACTTTTTTTTTTTTTCCAAACCAGAATCCGTAAGCCAGCTATGCGAATCTGTTAACTTTTGTTTTCATTTGGACTTCAGACAGCATCGGCCTGCTGCCGTTTGAGGTTTGCCCCCTGACCGACTCCAGCTTCAGCGTCTCTTTCCAGCATCCCGTCAATGAATCGTTAGTTTGCGGTAAGCGTTCACTCGCACGCAATTTACGTATTGCAGATTTTTTTTACATGAATAACATTGCCGTCAGTACACGAAACAAACTTTGGTCGTCATTAAAATATCAAAATAAAAACACACTTAAATGACTAAGCTACAGCATAAGCACTCTCACAGTGTCAAATACAATAACCACATGGCTGAACTACATGCTAAGCTAACTTTGCTAATTAAACAGATGTCATCTCCATTTCATTTACAGGCCACACGGTAATAAATATTGACAAGCAAACAAGCATTTTAGCCTGCGTAAGCTAAGCTAACAGGCTAGTATGTGACTAACCCTGTGAAAAATGAGCAACATTGCATTAGCATGTACACAATTAAATCAGTCTGAATTCCACCTGTGGTATCCCTGCAGTTTGATGAGGCACTTGAGTCTCTCTCCTTGGGTGACAAACTTGTTTCTCTTGAACGTTCTCTTCCTTGTATTGCCTGCTGAGCGATGCGCTTCCTGTTATTTCAAAATAAAAGATCATACCTTTTACCAGGTCACTGCTACCAGGACCAATTTGTGCAATATTTCAATGCATGTTTCCCCCCCCCCCCCCCATTTCAGTTGTGATGGACGTGATAGATTCCAGACAGGTGTCCTGCAAACTATATAAAGGTCTGTCTGACGCGCTGATCTGCACCGATGACTTCATAACCAAAGTGGTCCAGAGGTAAGGGTATATGTGCTATATTAAAAAAAAAAAAAAAAACTTGCTTTGCTAGCACTGTGAATGTTTTTACTTCATAAGTGGGCAATAATTTAAATGATTAAGAGTTCTGTAATATTATTGCCATTCATTTATTTATTTTTCTTCCAAAAATGTGTTAATTGAAATAAGTCATTTATCTCATTTAAAAATAACTCATTTATTGGTTTGTAAATCAGACATAACCTTTGAACTCAGAAATATGCATAACTCCCTCCTGCCACCATCACATGAATTTACTCATTTATTTATTTGCGCATCTAATTAATCAACCAATTGATCTATTTTAACTAAAATATGAGAGTAATTTTTTTTCTCCAATTCATATTTTTATAATTACATTAATTAGAAATATAGGTTTTTATAAATTTTTTAACTTCATCTACAAGTGAACTGGCCTTTGTTTTCTTGCCTCAGGTGTATGTCCATCCCTGTGACAATGCGGGCCATCCGGAGAAAAGCCGAGACCATCCAGGCAGACACTCCGGCCCTGTCTTTGATAGCGCAGACGGTGGAGACCATGGTGAAAAATAATCCGCCGCCATCCGGCAGTCCCGCTTACAACATGGCAGGCGGAGATGTGACCAACCCAATGGGACTCTTGGGACTCACCGGCGGCAGCACGCCCACCGGAGGAGGACCCCCCGGCGGTCCTAATTTTACCGGGGCGATAACCTCTCTGTTCGGGATGTCTCGCAATGAAAGGCCAGGAGCTGATTGCCAGGCTCAAGGGGGGCAACAACAACAACAGCAGGTGCAACAACAGCAACAGCAGCAGCAGCAGCAACAACAACAACAACAGCAGCAGCAGCAGCAGGCTCAAGGTCATACGGACGACTACAGCAAAGTAACGCAGAATCCAATCCTGACGAGTCTTCTGCAGATTACGGGAAGCGTCGGTTCCAGTCCCAGCTCGCAGAACGCGCCGGCGTCTCACCAGACTCCGCCGCCGACGTCGTCGCCTGCAAGCAACACCAAGAATCATCCCATGCTGATGAATTTGTTGAAAGACAACCCTTCGCAAGACTTCGCCGCTCTGTATGGTTCCAGTCCGCTTGAGAGGCAGAATTCATCCTCCGGGTCACCTCGTACTGACAGCATGGGGGGCGCTTGCCCTGGAGGAGGAGTAAAAGGCAAGAAGAAGCGCCCACGAGTGCCTGAAAAGGGGGGCTTGT
This sequence comes from Vanacampus margaritifer, assembly GCF_051991255.1. Taxonomy (NCBI): domain Eukaryota; kingdom Metazoa; phylum Chordata; class Actinopteri; order Syngnathiformes; family Syngnathidae; genus Vanacampus; species Vanacampus margaritifer. Next base: position 1,721,465 of record NC_135449.1, read on the forward strand.
TGCCCGGGGCTCCGGGTGCAGGGGGAGCGGCCGGAGGTGGTTTAGGCATGAAACCTCAACAGGCGTCTTCCATGTCGCACCATCAGCACCACGCCGTCTCGCACGAGGACGACTTCCACCGTGAGCTCCTCTCAATGGATGTCGATGCGTCTCAGAACTCTATCTTTGACGTCAATCTGGCGGGCGACGGCTTGGACACGCCCCACAGCATCACTCCGGCCCCGAGCCAATGCGGAACTCCGCCCTCTGGCCCCAGCATATCTTATCCGCCGTCTCACATCCAGGCCCAGCCGCCGCCGGGCGCCGTACCGCCCCGCATGGTGCGCCTCTCCAGCTCCGACAGCATCGGACCGGATATCACGGAAATTCTGTCAGATTTACCCGAGCAAACCGGTAAAGGCGGCAATGGGGGCCAGCATCCGATGGGTGGGGGCGGTGATGACGCGGGCCCGCTGGGGACCCCCATTCGCGACTCCTCCAGTTCAGGGCAGGGCAGCGCCGTGTTTGACTCGGCGGACATTTTCAATACCAACAGCAACGAGAACCCTTTCACTGACGCAGCTGACTTGATCGCTGAGGCGGCCGCCACGCCCACCAGCGATTCATCCTCCACTAACTTCTTCGCAGACGCTGCCGACTTCAACCCCGACCTTCTGAACTCAGGCCACGGTATCACCCAGAACTGTTTTGAAGACAGTTCACCCAGCGCCGACGGAGACATGGATCTGGTCAAGGGTTTTGGCGGCAGCAGTCAGCAGAATACGCCGTCGGGTACGCCCCGGAATCCCACACCGCACGGGCAAAACACCCCCGAGCCCTCGCTGAAAGACCCCTTTGATATGGGAATGTTTTTCGGAGGCAACAGCGGCTCTGGAAAACCACTTCTGGGGCAAGCTCCGGATTTGGGAGACGCTCATTTTGGAGGCTCCCAGAGCCCCCTCATGATAGGCTTGGGGCCGGCATGCGTTGATTTCAAAAGCGCAGAGTCCAAAGTCAAACAGCAGAACCTCATGCGGCAAAAAGATGAGAACGGCGGCAGCGGAAGTAGCGGCTCCGGAATGGGAAGCCTTTCCACTGAGGGCAAACAGGTGAAACGTAGCAGGACTCCATCCAGTGAGGGCAAGTCCAAAGAGAAGCAGCCCAAACGGAAAAAACTGGACCCAGACGGGAAGTCGCCCTCCCACAGTTCAGGCGGACGGCCGTACACGCCTCCCAGCGGCGGTTCTGGCTCCGGGGGGAGCTTAAGCGGAGGAGGCTCCAAGTCTCCCGGAAGTTCGGGATGCTCACAGACGCCACCCGGTGGCGCCACGCCTCCCATCCCCAAGATTACAATTCAGATCCCAAAAGGGACGATAACCGGTGGGAAAACCTCCTCCCATAGCGGCTACACGTCTAGCAGCTCTGCCTCGAGTGGGACGGGCGGAACCGGGGGCACGGGAAGCAGCAAAAGCCACCATTCCCATTCTTCTTCTGGGAAGATTAAATCCAAGGAAGGCTCCATGACACAAGGAAGCAGCTCAAAGTCAGCCAGCGGTACGGGGATCAGCGGGGGACCATCCCATTCGAAGGGTTCTTCTCAGGGAATGGGTGTTGGCAAACCGGGCTCGTCTCCAATCACAAAACATGGACTCTCTGGTGCAGGAAGCAGCGGAAGTGGACTCGGGACTGGTAACAAGATCAAAACTCAAGGCGGAAAGCCTCCCGGGTCGCTCATGAATCCCAGCATCAAGCCCAACATCTCACCTTCTCACTCCCGATCCGGAAGCTCTAGTGAAAAGCTCTCGTCACCCATGAAAATCCAGCAGTCCCAGGTGCCAGGAACTCCGCCTTCCTCTAAGGCCAAATCCCCAATGGGCTCAGGAGGTGGCAGCTCCGGAGGGTCCAAATCTTCCTCCGGGGGAGGGATGAGCTCCCAGAAGCCGATGAGCGGGACCTCCTCAACTTCCACGTCCTCTTCCACCAACTCCTCTTCTTCTTCCACTTCCATGGGCTTCTCGGGCGGCTCCCAGTCTCAGTATAGTGGAGGGAGCGGTGGAAGTGGCAGCGGTGGAGGCGGGGGTGGCGGCGGCAGTGGCGGAGCAGGCCAGAATAACGCCAACAACCCAAACGCCAAAGGAAAGTCTCCCAGTCGAAACAAGAAACCGTCACTTACGGCGGTCATTGACAAACTGAAGAGCGTGGGCGGCGTGGGTGAGGACGGTTGTGAAGTCGGGCCACCTGGGGGCCCGCCTGGGCCCGGGGGCCCGGCCGGCAGCGTTCCTGGAAATGCCCCCCCTTCAAACATGGCTCCCACCAAGCACGCTACATCTTCCCAAAGTGGGGACTACAAACGGGAGAGGTCCGATAAAGAAGGGAAGGCAAAAGTGTCAGTTTCGGGCGGGGCCAGCGGGGATAAAAAAATGATGGACCCCAAAACGGGAGGGGTGAGCGGGACCGGCCTGGCCAAGTTCATCATCAGCAAACCCGACGGAGGCTCACCCAGCATCAAGGCTAAAGTCACCCTGCAGAAAGGCGGCGAAGGGCCCGGCGACTCCATGCGGCCGCAGATCAGCAGCCTGAAGGCCTCGCCCCTCTTCAGTGGCTCCACCCCCAAACACGACCGCTCGTCCCCGAGCCACAGCCGCTCGCCCGGCCACACGCCGCTCAACCACGACAGCGAGAGCGAGTCGGGCAGCAGCTCGGTGGCCGAGAAGTCCCACCAGAACAGCCCCAGCTCCGATGACGACCAGACGCCGCGACCGCTTCCCGCCCAACAGGACTATATGAGCGCCGTGCCGCTGCCGGGCTCTGGCGAGAAGCACAAGAAGCATAAAAAGGAGAAGAAGAAGAGAGAGCGCGAGAGGGAACGGGACAAAGAGAAGAAGAAGTCGTCGTCCATGTCGGGCGGACCGTCGTCGCACCCAATGAAAGCGGACAGCTGGTCCCGCTCGCCCATCTCGGCCTCCGAGTCCTCTTTGTCCATGCTTGCCTCTGAGCGGCCCTCGCGGTCCAGTCCCATGTACATGAGGAACGAAGATGACGACCTCATGGACTCGGCGCTCACTGGGAACCTTTAATGGCAATATTTGTTTTTTAGCATTAAGGGAGAGAAATGCATTCGGGTCACTATTTGCAGAAAAACCGGACGCTATGTATTATTCGTTTCGGACGTTTTCTTCCAAGGTCGATCAAAGAATGTAAGGGCCACTTTGACATTCTTCAATGTTGATAAACATATCCGATGTGAGTATCTGCTGTTTTTCCTTGACTGACCTTGACGTGATCGCCAGCAAACAATCGCAATTTCGAGGCGAGTCTTATGGCAAAAAAGACGATGTGAAAGATGAGATTGAATTATTCAACGGTGAAATAATAGAAGTATGTAGTACAATGCAGGCAATTGATACGGGGCGTGTCAAAAACAGAACAAAAATGGCCCCCGGGCCGTAGCTTAGAAGACCCACAGTGTATTATTTTTGGAGTAAAATAAAAGCACCCGTGTTACTGTTTGCAAAAATAGCCTATTAATTAATTTTGCGTAAAACAAGTACACCCCACATCTTGGTCAACATTTGTAGAAATATGCTATTTTTTTTTTTTAATTAAAAAATAACAGTACACAGCATATTTTCTGCAAACAGCGTTGATTACTATCTTTTTTTTACTAAAAAATTGTGTATATCTGCCTCAAAAGTACGTTGTATGAAAAGTAAAGTAGCGCATTTTTGTAAATCGTGACCGAGAAGCCTCATTTGAACAACTGCAGCTGTTTTTACACTTTTAAGCTCATAGAAATGTTATTTATTCATATTCGGACCTTGAGTTGTGACCTTTTCTTTGGGATTAGTATTTCTTCATATCTTAGTATGATGTTAAATAGAAGAAACACACCTGTTCACTATTTTGGGAAATCTGTACATATTTCTGCAAGCAGTGACCAGGATGCATTTAATTAAAAAATATATATATATATCCACAATGTATTCCCATAATAAGGAATGTAGTGTTACCCCCCACCCTTATATTAACTGCAAAAGGTTAACAGCACATTTCTGCAAGAAGTGATCAGTATGCGCTTTTGCGTAAAAAAAAAAAAAAACACCCCAGAACTACTCACATATTTCCGAAATGTGGCCAGGGCTTGTTTATTTTGCATTGTGGGTTTCCCCAATTATTTACCGGTTTGTTCCCCCCACCCCAACAACAAAATGGTTTGTTGGCCTGCATAGTTGCAGATGTTTTGGTTAGCAATCCAGTTCAAACAAGCTCTTTAAACATCTGACAAATGCACACGATTCTTTTACATTAAAGCTGAATAATAAGAGCGGATGGGGATTCGGTCCTTTTTTTGTACATGTTCAATAAAGGTTTGAACGTGTGGGAAAATGTCCTAATATATCTCTTTGTGTTTATTTACAGCAGCCGCAAAGTCAGGGAGTAAAACTAAAAGTGGAGAGCTGGTGAGAAAAGAAACTGGTGCTTCTTTGGGTCGCTGCCACTTATGTACCCTAGAGGGCGGTATTGCGTAAGAGGTGCACCAAAAGGTGAATCAATTGAAACAGTTATTCAATATTCATCAATGATGTCTATACATATTGTGTATATTTGAGTGTGTGTGCGCGTGTGACCTATATATGTGTATCCATACGTATATTAGTTGAGTGCAAGGTGAATGGGTTATTTTCATAAAAGCAAATGCTGACGACGCTAAAAGTGGTTCACAATGTGCACATTGGTTTCCCGTTCCTAACATGATTCCTAGCAAGCACAGTGACTCCCCCTGGGGGAGGTCATCCAACATTTTTGCTCCCTGTACTGTAAAGTTGGCGGCTTGAATGTCATCACTGAGCCACTGGCTAAAATAGATGTCTTTCTCCAAATCTTGCTTACATCCTGATTGAGGACAAGAATATACATAGCCGCCTGCATTTGTCCTATCATGCATGTTCTTACACATTAGGATAAATTTTCACCCAAGAAGTCAAGCTTGTATTAATTAAAATACTTAGGGATTGTGTTAACAATTGTGAATATTGGTTATTTTTTTAGAGTACCCTTTTCAAGTGAATAATCAAATAGCTAATTCAAATATAATTGAAAAACAACTTTATGTCAACAATTATTTATTTATTTTACATCCAAATGGCAATTTGAATTTAAAGAAACCTTTCAAAGTAGCAGCATCATCTTGTTCTACTCTGGAATGACAAGTAGCCTCTTTGAATTCACTCAAGTTTTGCCTAAAAAACTTTAGCAATTGTTTCTTGCCTTTGAGCAGAATCACACGCCGCCATGTACGCAACAAGCAGCTCATTAGAACGGCCGCGTGGACTCGGAGCAATTTGTCAAATGTCTGAGAAATAGAGGAAAAAAAAGAAAAGGGAAGCACTTCTCTGAGTTTTGCCTGCCCGAAGCAAAGAAAAGAATAAAAACATCTCCAATAACTTTAAATCAAGTTATATATTATTATATGCATGCATATCTTTAATGCCAAAACATCATCAAAATAGAAGTTGTTTTGTAATTATTAAAATTAAAACTATTTAAAAAAAAAAATCTTACACCATTTGGGACACACAAACATTATTATCTGCTCAGACAAAATGTAGGCCATGGCCGCAAAAAAAAGTCTTCAAAGTATCCAATAATGGAGAGAACAAAGCTGTGTATGCGTACACGCTCACGTGTTGCATCATGAAAGAGATTTGTCGCCAATCAGGAATTAGGGGCTTTGACCCACTTCACGATTGCAAAAACCTTCTCATAGCAACAGCTCACAAAATTGTGATTACGTTGCACGTGTGTGACGAGACCACGTCCGCTTAAAAGGCCAGTGGACAAAAATCCATCCCAATTTCGCAACATTGACAAAACATAGCTTCAAAAAATGTGATTCGCTTGCCGTTATTAATGCATCGTTATTAGGGATTTGTCATATACCTGCTGTCGAGTCGTTCGGCATTCGACAAGCAAGTATGATGATAACCAGAGAACAGGAAATGGACGTTAAGGTAACACAGGAAAGGCATAGCTGCCACCCCTTGTGCCTTCACAGTTCTGCCTTTTATTAAACAGTTAAGCGACAAAGATGACATTGATGATTTGCTGAATATTGAATCGGTTGTTCGGCTCCACCAACACATTCCGCAAACAGTGCCGTTAGCTGCGCAGTTAATCGTTAGTGCGACATGCTAACTAGCAAGCTTTTCACTTTCACTGAGAGAATTGGACGATTGGTCCACTTAATGACAACCAAGGTCACGATATTGCGGCATTTACTGGACGCCGCGACAAGAAAAAGTTACACAAATGTCCGGAATGCAACAACTGTGCACGTTCTCGCTGTGTTAGCATTTTGGCTGAGTTTCTGCTCCTGTTTTCCATTAATATGTTATACTGTCTGTTTTTATAACATACAACAGCATAGAATGTGACTTTTCTTATTATAAAACACATACATAAATGTTGTGTTATTGTTACTTGAGGGCTGGGCCAGATTAGTAGCATTGACATTCATTTCAATGGGGGAAGATGATTTGGAATACAAGGGTTTTGTGTTACGACAACGAAATTAACTCATAACAATAAATTGAGTGGTTATTAAACTCCTAAGTCAAATTAGAATAGTACCTCCCACAACCGTGGGCTCATCCAATCCAGGCTCACCTCATCAGTATGGGCGTTCTCCGGCCATTTTGGACCAACCAGGAACGAGGTGGGCGCTACGTCACAGGGGAATCAAAGTTGCAATCCAGCGCGTTTGGAGCGGTTAAAGAGTGAAGCTGCAAAGTGGCCGCCCGGTGGATGACAGAGAAGCCAGCCAGCGTCCCGAATTGGACTCGAAACGTATAAACAGTCGGGCAGGCTTTTGTCGGGATACATGGTCTGAATGACGAGCTTCAGCCGAGGGAAGACGTCGAACTTGGACGGCTTCTTGCGATGTCCACGCCGCGGCTCGCCTAATTTCCTCGCCAGTTTTCTCCATCTCTGACAGTTTTTTATTTTCAGTCGTCATGACGGAAATAAGCGAGAAGGAGAACGAGCCACAGCGACAGGACCTCCAGAGACCACCGGACACTGCGCCCAGCCAGCCGGAGTCCAAGGTAAGACCACACCTGCGCTGGGCTGGACCTCACCAGTTTGTTTGTATTGGGGCTTATGAGGGCAGCTGTACCTAATCAAGTGTACGGTATCAAGTGCCGGAAGAGTTAGTTCATTCGTTGACACTTGAGTTAAATTAATCCCCCCCCCCCTCTCTCTCTCTGGTTGACTAACTGTAAAAAATAAAAATAATATTTAAAAACTAAATAGCAATTTGCTATTTTCCCTCCCTTGTATTTTACTAAATACTGGTTAATTAAATATGATTGAATTAATTGTGGTTAAAAAAAAAAAAAAAAGGAATAGAAATCAGAATTTTACATGTGTTTTTAGTCATTCGTAATAAAATTATTTTAACAATCACAGTGACAAAGCACAGCAAAAAAACTAAAAATAAAAGGGCATTAGTATTAGTGGGTATATTGTCACTACCAGTAAGTCACTATGATATCAACTTTTCTAAAATTCAACTGTTATCACTTTGAAATGTTCTGAAAATAAAATAAAAAAGTGTATTTCATACTGTTTCCTTTAAAAAAAAAAAAAAAAAACGCCAATATATATCTTTGAATCTTCAAGTAAAAAAATAAATAAATACAGTAATGTTTCGTAACATTATTTACCTTTTTTTAAAAAACATTTTTTTTGTCACAATACGCTATTAAACTGCTCTTAAATTAAAAAAAAATATATCCATACAGTATATTTAAAATGTGTTTATATATTATAAAACGTTTTTTTTTTCTTGTTTTTTTTTTACTGCTGCACTGCAGGGCATGTTTTTTTAATTATTTTTTTTTAAACTTATTATTAATGGGTAACTAAATAAAATGTATATAAAATTCCTTTGGCCCGCAAATGACGCTCATGCCAGATTTTTGGACACCCCAGATTTAAGTCACCTAGACAACCATGTTATGTCTATTATTATTTGCACAAACATGCAGTCTGTTCGTGAGGCTAATTCAGGTGTTACATAAGGACACTTAAGATGCCTTAATTCTCATTACCTGATCTCATGCTTGTACAAGCACAGATCAAACTGATTGCCGAGTGCCTATGCAGAACACTTTAGCCAGAAGCAAAGCAACAAAAAAAAGAAGGAATATTCATGAGCCGAAATGGCCTTATTAATATAATATATAAATAAATAAATAAATAAATAAATATTATATATATATATATATATATATATATATATATATATATATATATATATATATATATATATATATATATATATATATATATATATATATATATATATATATATATAAAGTGATTGTGTGCGGTACCTGGACAACGAGGCCTACGACCTACAACAAGAGATTGTCAACGAAAGCCTTCCAAGAAATCACAAGGATCCTGGCGGGTGACATTGTTGTTCTTGTGCTTGCCTCCAGACGACACAATGTGCGTAGGCTGACCGTTGAATTTATGGGCCAATCCCAGAGCAGATGTTTGCTGTGTCTGGCCTGGGCTCGTAATTCACTACAAACGGGCCGAGTGGACGTGCTCTCTGCGTCCTGCTAACCCCACTCAGTCACTCAAGGAAATCACGGCAACATATGGCACAAAACCGTTCTTTTTTTTCTCTTTTTGTTGTTATGGTTGTAACTGCTCAGCCAATATACATTTGTGTACATAAAGTACATACATGTACATACATTATACAGAGGAGTGATTGGCTTTGGAGAGTGTTCCATTCCTATTTTTTACTCAAGTCACAAGGTGCAATAGTCTATTGCTTACCTATGCTCATGCTGTAGTAAAGTCAGAATTACAGTAAATAATTTGTATGAAAAACACTCTTAGGCCATAAATTTAAAACAAACATTTAACATGGCTGCGCAAAATTGTTGTTGTTGTTAGGACCAACATGGACCAAGGACCACCTGGTTCTACATATTTTACCTAATAATTGATTGATTTATTGGAATTTGAAGTTATTTTGACAGGAAGTCATTTTGACATTTATGTAGAGCGGACCTAGTATCAAGCCTTGTGGAACACCACGCATTTTCTCCTGTGAACCTGGGCAACTTTGACAAATTTTCGTTGAACTGTTAAAAATCTGTGGACTGCGTAGCGAGCTGCGTAAATGTGACATTTAATGTCAAAATCAGTGGACCTAGAATAGAACCTTGTTGAACACCACCAGTAATCGATACTACAAAGCTCTTAGGTTTATGACTGACTTCTGTGTTTGTGGTCATGTTTAACGCAAGTATGAATGGCCTTAGAAAACATTTGAAATATTACCTCTTGAGATAAAATACGCCTTTTAAAAACAAAATTAAAAAAAACTTATTTCAGCGCACTTTTGGATGAAATGCTCCCTTGCCCCTCCCAAAATGGAGCATCCACCTCATTTTCATTCGGGCACTATTCTTGTTCTTCAGCCTGTTTGAGAGGGGGGGGGGGGGGGGGAATGAGCACAGAGACTCGTCTTTGCCCGAGGCTTCTATAAATAGTCTGTTGTGAAGAATGCTGGGATAAATTAATGATGGAGTAGTGGGTGTGTGCGAGTAGAAAAAAAAACAAAAACCCTACAGTCATTTCTCACTACTCCCTTGCAAATATGTATGTGTGTAGATGTAGTGCAGTGACCTCCCCACAATTTGTGTCGCATACGGATTAGGCCAGCCGCAAATAGCGAAAATCCATATATTACTGATGCCCATTGAAATACACACACACACACGCAAAACACATTCCTTCTATTGGGACAAAGGAAAAAAAACATTTTCATACTATTTATTAGGCATGTAACGAGAACGGCAATATTGCGCTATTAAAATGGCCACAATATCGTCGTCGTCATGTCACGAAATTAAAAGCAATGCGTCTGTTAAAAAAGCAAAGATGTATTCCATGTGTGCAGTTCTAGCACCCTCTGGTGGTTAGTTTGTTACTGCAGTTGAATTTTAATCAGGAATGTTTTGGCCACCGCGGCGGTTTTCACACCCATTAAATTGAGCAAAACGGGCACTTTTTTTTTTCAACATCGCTGTTAAAAAAACAATACCTCCCCACAATATCGTGATAATGATCGTGTCGTATCATCTGCATTGAACCTTCCCCCCCACCCCGATCAATAATATATTCATTGCGTGATGATGCTAGTTTGTTCGCTTCATTCTGTTTTATGTTCGCGTGCGTGGCGTTTTGGACGTTGCGTCACAGCATGGTATCATATCATGCCAGGTGCGCTCTCGTAGGTTGACGCGGTGCAAAGGGATTAGTCTCGCCGAGGACCCGAGCGTTAAATCAAAGGTGACCTCATTAGGCGGGACTCCAAGCAGAAAACGACCTTCCATGCAAACCGCAATCGGCGAAGCTTCCAAGCGTGAACCCGTCGTTGGCGCCGCTTCCAAAATAGTTTTGCTCGCTTCGACTCGTGAAATCCTCTCGGGCTTTTTTGCAAAAGATGAATGGGCTTTTTTTTTTTTTTTTATGTATGTTATTCATGACACATATTAGATGTAATTACTGTTTCTTTACTTTAAGGCAAAATAATGTAAATATTGTTTCACTTGGTACCACGTCTGCCTAAATGAAATTAAAAAAAAACAACAACGTGAGTAGCACGCTTGATTATGTGAGGAAATGCAGTCTACCCCGACAAGTGGCCTCCCGCTCCAAAAAAGAAGCTGACTGCAGCCGAACAAGCGTCAGCCGTGGCCCAAATGCAGCAAGAAGCTGCGCTCGCCCCTCAGGAGGCAGAAGACTTGTCACTGCTCTGTTGCTCTCGATCCTCCGAGGACTTTCAGAGTCTTCCAATTACAGCGCTGCACTTTGCGCAAACCCACTTGATGTGTCATGTAAAAGGGGCTGCTCTATTCTTATCGATATACAGTGTATATCCATATATATCTGTTTATATATAAAATTGCACAGTCATGCTAGCATTAGCAATCGTTACTAATATTACAAGTTACCTGTAATTAAGGTTAACATTAAGGCGGCAATTTAAAACCAGTTCCCATGGTGCCTTAATGAATCTGTTGGCATGCTTTGGCAAATACGCACATGCATTTATTCCTTATCCTCTGCGAAGAATATGACTAATTACTGCGACACACTGAGGAGTTTTGCCCAGTTTTGCCCCCTGTATATCTTTATGTCCAGAGCCGTATATAGAGAGAGTTTACATTTTCAGAAATAGTCACATGACTTCAGATTTACTTGGTTGTTTAGCCTCGCACCCGAGGGGCCCAACTGCTAGTATAAAAGAAGAAGAAAAAAACTCAATTTCCCATAATATGTTCATGAGTCAATGATTGTGTTTTTATACGAACAACTATACAATTGGGATGAGATCATAACCGTAATACGGCAACATCCATTGATAAATGCACCTTTTTGTTTTTGGGGGGAGGGGGGTGGGGTACGTGAAGGTTGCGGCAAAAAGTGGGTCAACAGAGGCATCTCTTCATCGCTCACGCTAATTGGCATCGGCGCTCCGAGAGGAAGGAGAAGAAGAGCATCGAGCTGCTTGGATATCGATCGGACCTTTTCCATGATGTTGCGCAACGCTCAACATTGCACTCAACAGCACAAAAATATCCAAAGGTGTCTTCTTGGCTTTAGTACAAAAACAATTGGCTAAATGAGCCGCATGCTGCTTCACCTAGAGATGACCTAATTGTACGCAAGAGCATCTTCTGGTAAAATTCTGTGCCTTGACTTGAAATTGAAAGGCAAAAAAGAGGAGCGGTTGAACATGAGCCACATGCTGCTTCGCCAGCTAAATAAGTGTCCACCTCATCAACTCCCTGTTATTGTGGCCGCGACGAGATGAAAAGCGGCAGAACGGGCCGCGTCCGGTGCCAAGGCGGGCGGGTCCGCTCAATGAAACCAATCAAACGGGAATTTTTAAAAGGCCAATCGATTGGCGGCCGCTCTTCGCAAGGGACGGCAAATTTGTGAAGTCAGGATGTCGGTTCAAGGGTGATGGAGATGAAAGAAGCCTGAGCGAGAAAGGACGCTCTTTGAAAATCGGACTTTGAGGACAAAAATCCTTATGCCGTTGATCCCCTCCGTCCTGTCCTTGTGCCGTTCTTTCTTTCAGACGCACTCAGGCATGATTCAATCTCGTCATGTCGTCCATTGTCACGTTTACCACAGCATGTGGTCAGGTACCAATGAGTTAGTGAAGCAGCATGTGGCTCATTTGTCAGGGTTTTTCTACGGCCTGGGATGCAGTACTTAATAATTGAATTCCCAACATCAAACGCGGCTTTTTAGCATTAGATGTTGTTGAGACCACGATGGAACATTCGGGTTCACTCTGCAACCCGTCTAAGTGGCAATCTAGTCAGGTCTGAATTTCAGTAATTGTTAACAGTGGTACACTAAACCTAGCATTGTAGCATTAGCATTTCATCTTCTTTAGTTGGCAGTGTACTCCCTGTCTTCATTTCCTCTGAAACCCAAACTAGTCGGGCCTGAATTGTGAGACTTGTGTATAGTTCTACACCAAACTTGGCTTTCTAGCATGAGCTTTACTTGTCGTTGGAACCACTACCGACCCGGCCAGTTTTTATTTTGTGTGCAACCCATTTAGGCCGCAAACTGGATTGTAGTACTTGTAAATGGTTGTAGAGCAAACCTACCTTTGTGGCATTGTACTTCCGTTTCGATTTCCTCTGCAACCCAAACAAACTAGCTGGGCCTGAATTGTGGTGCTCGTCGACCGTTCCACACCAAACTTGGCTGTCTTGAATTACAGTGCTTTGATTCATGATGATACATGTACTTGCTGTTTTGATTTATTCTGCAACCCATCTAGGCAGAAGACTAATCAAGCCTGATTTGCAGTACTTGTGAATCGTTCTGCACCTTACTTCACATTCATACAGTATTGATCCGCAATGTACAGTACTTCCTTTTTTTTATAACTTCCGCAACCCATCTTGGCGGCAAACTGGTTAGTCAAGCATTGCACTATTTCCTATTACTAAACTTGGCTTTAGAACATTAACATTATATGTTGTTTGAACAGCAGTGTAAAATGTACTTCCTATTTAGTTTTCCTCTGCCACCCATCTAGGTGTCATACTGACTGAGCCTTGAGTGTGGTTCTGAACCATTCTTCGCATTACATGCGCTGGAACCTCTCAGGAACATGTGCTTCCTGTTTTGATGTCCTCTGCAACCCGTCTAGGCAGTGTATTGCTCTACCTTTCTTGTTGGCTAACACGTGCGGACGTTCCTTTCAGCTGCAGCGTCTGAAGCGCTCGCTGTCCTTCAAGTCGGTGATGCGCAGCAAGAGCGTGGACAACTTCTTCCAGCGCAGCAACAGCGACAACTTGCGGCCCCCCTGCACACTCATCATCCCCCCAGCCCCCTCGCCTTCGCCACCGCCCGCCTTGACCGAGTCGCCCCTGGCCTACGAGCGCTCGCCCGCTCTCTCGCCAGCCGCCAGCCCCAACCCGTCGCTGTCGGAGTTGCCGCGCTCACCCTCCCTCAGTCCCTCGCTGTCCCTGAGCGCCAAAGTTCAGCCCAAGTCTCCGGCGCCATCCACGGCGCCACTCAAGACTCACTGTTTCCACGAGCACGTCTTCCGCAGGCCGGCCAGCTGCGAGCGATGCAAACGTATGATCCAAGGTAATAGCCAACTACATACAGTACATCATTTCTTGCTTCCCATTTAGGGAGCCAATTATCATGCCTGATTTGCAGCACTTGTGAATGGTTCCACACCCAATTTTGCTTTCTAACATTACATGTATTTTGAACACATTCTTCCTGTTTTGATTTTCTCTACCACCCGTTAAGGCAGGAAACTAGTCGAGCCTGCCCTATGAAATCCCATCATCCGAATACGTAGCAACTTTTTAATACCATAACGTTATTGACATGAATGTTAGATCCATCAAATTTCACTTGAACGAGAAAATTCCTAACAACAAGATACCATACCCGTCTCTACCCCCGAGCGCTTGAAGTGCTGGTTCTAAAAGCCAATTCAATCCCTTTAGCATCAAACTTAAATTTATTTGTCCTCTTCTTTCCTTCCAGACACAAACAAAGTTGATTTGCGCTTAGTTGTCAGTCCACAAATCTCACTGTGGACACTTTGTCTTGAAAAGCAGCACTGATTAATTTTACTCCAGTTCCATCTTCTGCATCCTTTCAGGCCCAAAAAGTCAGTCAACCCGTGTGATTTTTGTCAATGTAATTAAGTAAGCGATGTGGATGTCCACGCAGGCAACTCCAAGCAAGGCCTGCGCTGCAAAGCCTGCAAACTAGCGGCTCACCTGTGGTGCTCGTCGGAGCTGTCCCAGCAGCCATGCAATGGCAAGGTAAGGAAGCGGACGCAAGCTAACATCAACAACATCTACGGGCGTCGGGCCTGATTTGCAATTCTTGTCAATGGTTCAACACCAGCCCTGCTAACTTGTTTTAGCATTAAATGTTGTTGAAAACATTAGGGGGGATACACGTCCTGTTTTGACTTTTCTCTGCAACTCATTTAGCCAGCTAACTAGTCGGGTCTGAATTGCAGTACCTGACAATGATTTCACCCCAAATGTCACATTGTAGCATTATTACGTGGTTGACACAAATGTAAGAAAACTGAGATCCTCTTTTGAGTTAATCTGCAACCTATTTAGGCAGCATACTAATTGGGCCTGAATTGCAGTAATTGTCATTGATTCCACATCAAGCGTCACTTTCTGACTAGCATTACATGCCGTTGTCGCCACTATAAAACAAAAAACAAAAAAACTGAGCCCCTCTTTGGATTTTCTCTGCAATCAATTTAGCCAACAAACTAAAAGGGCCTGGAATGCAACACCTATGAATGATTTCGCACCAAACGTAGCATTAGCGTTGCATGTTTCTGGAACTAGTAGAGAATATGGATATGTGTTTTTTAGTTCTTCTGCGACCCATTTATCCGGAAAACTAGTCTGGTTTGGATTTTTAGTTCTTGTTGCCACACCACACTTTGCATTGTAGCATTAGCATTGCATGTTGTTGGAGCTGCTAGGGAAAATGTCCGTCCTTTTTTTAGTTCCTCTGCAACCCGTTTAGGCAGCATACTGGTCGAGCCTGAATTGCTGTGCTTCAACACAAAATTTGCCTTTGAGCATTAGCTTTACACATTGTTGGGAGCAGCTACAGAATATTTGAGTTCCTCCGCCACCCGTTGAGGCAGCAAATAAACCCAAGGATGTGCTCTCCTTCCTGAGTTGCTCTTGTGTTCTAGTAAGAGTAATCCGCCTCACAGTGGCTGCGCATTCTCGCACGGCTAATCGCGGCAGCGTGCGCGGTGACTGGCGAAACGCTACAACGGCATCTGGATTGCTGTAAGGCTTTCTCAAGCGGTTGGCCTTTGAGTCTCGCTAATGGGCTTAGCATGAAAGCCGCCGTCCTGTACAGAGAGGATCAAGTCCGCTTTCAGTGCAAATATAAGGTGGCCCGCAAAGACGATTAAGACACTGACCGACGTGTGAAAGGTTAGTAAAGGTATAGAACGAAGCATGAAAGCGCCTCACGTCAAATTGTTTTCTCATGCTCCTTTCCCGTCTCCTCACGGCGCTGCGTTTCTCTCCTGGGCCGCTAAATCAATATCTGCCCCCAACCAGCTGGCCCGGCTTAATTCAGTGTGAAATTTGGCGCCTTTGAGGGCACGGAAGCCAGCCGTCGCCGCTGTCCTTTTGGATGGCTGCGCACTCATCAAAGCGGGGATTAGACGTTTCGGAAAGCCGCCGCACATCCGCATAACTTGCCGGCGAGTCGCGCGGTGAGCAAGCGCACTCGCAAATGTGCTGACGTCGTCATGAGCATGAGCTGCTTCAGCCTGAAATGTACGTATCAAAAATTTATTCCGCGTAGGGGGATTTTGACCCTTTATTTCTCACACGCGCGCTCTATTCTGCAACAGCAGCAGTGACACGCTGATTACAGCAACGAGACTCGCTTGCACAAGCAGGAAAACAGATGTGAGCTTTTACAAAATTGTTTTTTCGCTGGTTTTCAGTGGGACATCGTGCTGGCCTTTAACTCATTCACTCGCAGCCAATTTCACTGAAGCAACTCCCTTCGCTCCCGGCTGTTTGACTGGATTTTGATTGATTTCGCAAGGTCCACAGAATATTGTGTTCTTTTGCTATAAAAACATGGAACCTGCCAAAAGATTAGAGTCTCTTCTTTCATCAGGAAAAATAGTATATTTGTATCTGTTTCCATTTTTCAACAAGTAACATTAGAGTATAGCTAAGTTTCATCGATGTTCACCTTCCTGGTGAAAATCCTGTCAAAAAGCTGTTGGTTAGCCTGTCTATGATGTTTTGCATGTTTGTTAGCATTAAGCTAAGCAGGCTTTAAAGTAAAAGCTCTGCGGTTGTTTTCTTGAAAACTCATCATGCCACTTGTATCTCAAGGCACCACTGCATCATCGCTTTACGACACTTTTTGGGAAGGTGGCCATTTTATAAGAGTGGACATCTTTGCGGGTTTAAAATAGACCAGGACATAAATGCTGACAGCACCCGGGTGCATGCTCACGTTCAATAAAGGAGTGCGCCCGTCATTGTTTTTAATTTAAGCCTCCAATAAAGCCGCTCTGTATTACCGCTGTGGTGGCATCAGCGTTGATTTAACGTAAAGAACAACAGCTTCATTAAAGAGGCCTGCTGAGCCCAGCATGGCCTCAAATAATCACCTGCGGGGACACAGAAAAAGACACTACAAGACATTTCCATCAAATCGCTGCCAATGAGCCTGAACAACAGTACTTGCACACCAAACTTTGCTTTCTAGTTAGTATTAGCATTGCATGTATTGCTACCGAACGGGTATGTCCCGTTCACCAACCCCCCCCCCCCCCAAATGTTGACGTTTGACTGTCCGTGACTATTATTAGAAAACAAGGTGAAGAAACATGCCTAACAGTGTTCTAAATATATTCCTCGTGCTTAATAAAGCTCCCACTGATTTCCGTAACGTTTGATCGTTTGCAGTCTGTCAGCGGCTGGCGCGGCCATTTTTAGTCACGCTTGATCACGCTTGATTAGAGTAATGGAGTTGCGCAGGAGTCCTTTGGATGCTTCTATGTGGCGATGTTGACGTCGTCCCTTTGGAGAAGGTTTTGGGACCATCTGTCCAACTGATGACACTTCTGGCGGCGGTGCTAATGACTTGCGTCTTATTGTTGTTGTCGTCCTCCTCGGGACAATTTTGTTTTTGCGCTTTTTGTTTTTGCCAGTGCGATCACGCTCACCTTCGAGGGTGACCTTGCCGGCCCTAAGGGACAACAGCCCGACTATTTATGGCTCAGTGACTTCTACTCTGTGACTTTGCTGCTAGTTGGTCTGACGTCGTGGTGGTAAAATGGAGGCAAAATATCCCACATTTGATATTGCTTGTCATTTCGTTAAATAGCATTCAATGTCGCTGTTTCTGAACAGTGACGGAAACGTCGGGCCTGAATTGCAGAACGTGGCAATGGTTCAAACTTCACTTTCTAGGGTTAGCATTCCATGTTGGTGGATCCACTATTATGGAACATTTATTTCAGGTTTTGATTCCCTGTGACAACCCAACTAGTCAGCAAACAAGTCGGGTATGAATTGTTAAATAGTTCTACACCAAAGCTTTTATTCTAGCATGAGCATTTGGCCTATTTACTCGATGCTTTTATTTTCCTTCTGCTAGCCCGTTTAGGCAGCAAACTCAGGCCTGAAATCCAATCTTAGCTCATACAAAATTGTGCTTCCTAATATTAGTATACCATTTTGTTGGCGTCACTATCAAATATGTACTTCCAGTTTCAAGTTCCTCTGCAACCCATTTAGGCGGCAAACAAGTAGATTCTGAATTACAGTACTTAATTGTTCTGCACCATACTTGACCTTGTAGCATTGACATGACATGTTGTTGGAACTGCTATGAAACGTATACTTCATGTTTTGATTCCCTCTGCCTCCCATTTAGGCAGCAAACTAGTTAGGTCTGAATTGTAGTACTTAATAATGGTTCCACAGAAATCTTCATTTTCTAGCATTAGCATTGCATGTAGTTGAAGCCGCTACAAATTCAGAATGTTGTCATACTGGTTCCCCCACTCCAAACCCATCTTGGCAGCAAACTAGTCGTGCCTAAATTGCATTATTTACTAGTAGGTCCTTAGCATTCCAGTATCACAGTATTACATTGTGTTGGCAGTGCTATAGAACATTTACTTTGTGTTTTGAGTTCCTCTGCAACCCATTTAGGCAGCAGACGTGGCTGCGTGCATTCTTTGAACATTTCATGGAGCCGCTTGATAATCTATGCACACAAATGTGCCCTTGTCACTTTTTTCTGGCTTCTTTTCACTCTCACATCACTTCAGCCTGCGCTGCCTTTGCCTTACCTGTCACCTCTCGTCTTCCCCCGCACGCCGTCTCTCTTCAGACGGGAGCTTTTAAGCGAAACTTCAGCTCGCCGCTACTAACCACTGAGTCGCTGGGCGTCGTCAGGGAGACTCCTGATGTGCAGGGTGAGGGAGTGAAAATGTCCGTGTGCTGAAATGTCCGCCGCTGATGTTTGTGTGTGTGGCACGTTTTGTTATCTTGTAGAGGCGGACCATGTGGCGGTGGACCCCGTGTACGAAGCGCTTCGCTACGGGACGTCGCTGGCTCAGATGAGTCGCTGCAGCTTCGGCAGCATCTCCGAGTCGCCCTGCTACGAGGTAGCCGCCTCTCGGCTGGATGGCTTGAGGGTTCGCACCGAAACTAAACAGAAAATGATTTATCTTCTTCAGGCTGAGGAGCTTTCGGACAAGCTGGAGAATCAGCCAATCGCGGAGGAGGAGCCCATTCCAGGAAGTATGTTCACGTGTTGTTTAAAACCTCTCTGTCGTAAACTTTTTTTCTTAGTCATCGTGTGTGTGTGTGTGCGTGTGCGTGTGCGTGTGTGTGTGTCCAGTGCTTACCCCTCCTGAAAGCGAGAAGGCAGATTCTGAAGAGCGTGTCAGCCTAAAGGTGAGCGTTAGCTTTACACTTTCTCTTCTACTTCTTCTTCCTTGTCTTTTATTCTCTTCTTGTTTCTATTAGAGGTAGACCGATGCTTTTTTTTTTTTTTTTCCAGGGCCGATTACGATACTGATTAGTAGCCAAGCAGGCAAGTAATATTTGCAGTGTTTGCAGTAAAGGAAAAATGTCAACATTTTGGATCATACAAATCCAACACAAAACTTTGTTGAAATGCCTTAAACATTTTTATTGAACAGCTTTTGTGTTCAATGTTAAACGTTTTTTTTAAATATATTTATCTTGGACAATCAGTGTATTTGTTTTCAAATTCTAATAAAAAAAGTGCAGTGAGTTCCCTAAAGTTTTCGATAAATAAAGCTTTACAAAATGTCAGTATAGCAGAAATGTTGACGTTCCACTCTGCTTTTGTTTCAACTTAAAACAAATCCAAAAGTTTAGGAAGGGGATAAAAAAAGAAACAGTGAAATAATTCCGCCAGGTTTACCCAATTTTCATAATGATCTATTATCGGCCGGCACTTTTTAAAAAAAATTATTATTAAAGGTCGATGCCGACAGGCATTAAAAGGCGAAATATCGGCACTGATAATCCGCCCCTCCGATAATCAGCCCTTCTATCTCTGCAGTAGTTTCTACTTTTCTTCCTTTCCACCTTCTCGTGCGCCTCTTTGTTTTCCTCTTCTTCTTGCCCTTCTCTTATTGTTCCTCCACTTCCTCTTCTCCACGTAAGCTATATGATTTTTTTTTCTTTTTCTTTTTTAGACTCCCAAGCGCGTAGGTGTGCACGCCATGCACACCTACGTGGCGCTCTACAAGTTCCTGCCTCAGGAGAACAACGATTTGGAGCTACAGTCAGTTCAATTATTGTTATGGGTCTTATGTATTATCATTATTTGTAGTAGTATGAACTGTTAATTAGACATCGGGCGGGATAGCGGGAAGGGACAAACGGCTGCGTTGATTATGTGAGCGGAAAAGGGAAACGAGCAGATTAGTTGCTGGAGGAATGAGCGCGTTCTAACGTGCATGTGTCGTCAACGCCTCGCCACAAAATCGTCTCGTGGCATTTATGAGTGAGATGTTCTGGAATAGAGGAGGCGTTGGCCCGTATCGACGGCAGGCCTCAAAACCGGATGAAGCTCACCTCATGTTGAAGTCTGCTTTGCAGAAGGGAAGTAAGAAGCCAACCAACTAATTAGCAGTTCACAAATTCACCTGGTCGCATTGTTTCCCTGATCCTATCCTGAAGCTGCAATTAAAAACAAAACAAGAAATGGCCCAGACTCATGAACTTGAATTAATGTCTTGAATGTATTAACCACTCAACTCTATTTTAGTCTAAGATCTTTTTTTTTTTTTTTAGCTAATGCTAGCGACTCCATCTTGTTTTTTTATCCTTCAGGCCTGGCGATCGCGTCAAAGTCACAGATGACGCCAATGAGGATTGGTGGAAGGTGAGTTTGGAAGCATGCTCGCCATGTTTTGTTCTCGCGGGCTCCCGTTACCTTTTGCGGGCAAAAGGCCAACCTGCCACTTGTGCAATCAGTCAAGCCTCCTCCAGCCCGACGAGGCGGCGAGGCTTGAGAGCCACCTGGTCGCCTGGGTGGGTGGTTTCGCCGCCAGTTCATGCATTTGATACTTTAAGGATTAGAGCCTCTGCTCGGCTTGCTCTGATGTTGTTAATTATGCACATGAATTGTTTTTGGTCAAATGTGCGTCATTAATAAAAAATCCTACCTAAGTAGAAATCAAACACAGGCTCCTAAAGAGGTTCACCACTCACAGTGTGGCTGCAGATCCTTTGATGTAATCCTAACCATACCCTACCCAATAAATATAATCTTATATATCAAACCCACTATAATTTCCCTGTAATCCTGACCAAACCCTTAATCCATAACTCTACACCTAATAATAACCTTTACCCCTAATCCCGAAGCACTATCGTTTTACCCTCTAACAAAAACATTGACCCTAATCCCAAACATTATTCTCTAATCCTGACCCGAACCCACCACTTACCTCCCTTTAGCCCCTAACGTCAAATCCCCGCACTCTAAACCAAACCTTGTAATCTCGTCCTCTAATCCAAACCCTGAACACTAACAACGACCCCTAATCCTGTCCCAAATCCCTAATTGCTACCCTTACCCACTAACCTTAACTCTAACTCTCCATTACTCTGACGCAAGAGTGTAGAGATTAGCCACATGCTGCTTCACCAAGTCATTATAAAGTCATCATGGCAAAGTGTAAGCGTATGCGTTTTTTTTTGTGTTTTATTCATTCTCAGGGGAAAAGCCGCAGCAAGGTGGGATATTTCCCCGCCAACTTTGTTCAGCGGGTGCGCCCCGGCGAGCGAGTGTGGAAGGTCACGGCTGGTTTCCACGGCAACCGAGACAAAGGCCAGATGACGGTGAAAGAGGCCCAGGTGAGCGCGCACACGCACACACATATACACACAGCAAATGCATTGACAACAACGTATGCGTAAAAGTGCTGAGATGGCGGACGACGGCATATTTGCATTGTGATGCATTTTAGCCTCATTTCGGGAAAAACTCACTTTTTCCCCAATGTTTCTTTTCCTGTTTTCTGCCTTTTCTCACCTCCAATCCGTCATCCGTATCGTCACCCCCGTCATTATCCCCCCCCCCCCCCATCCCTCGTACATTCTGCCACCGTTTGTTTTTCTCCATTCACCTTCCGGCATCGATTCCATCCCCCTCAATCCGATTCCCATCCTTCGGGCCATTTCCTTGTCCAACATTGCTACCCTTTCCAAATCCCGGATTCTTCGCACCATCCCTCGCCCCGCATTCTCCCGCCGCAGATCTGCGTGGGCAAGAACGAGGAGACGGACGGCTTCCTGCGGCTGAGCAGCGGCAAGAAGCGAGGCTTGGTGCCGGCGGACATTTTGCTTGAAATATGACGTCGGCTAATAATAAGACGAGTAATTGCTATAATTAACCTAAATTGACGCAGGAATGCTCCGAAACCCCCTCCCACCCGACCCCGCCCAAACGTCCTCGCTGACGGCCGCAAAATGAACAGCCGGCAAGAGCTTTGCTTGTTTTTGTTTTCTTTTGAGCTACTTTTTGTGTAGCGCAATGTGGGAAAGGTAGCGTCAAGGAGCGCAAACAGGAAGGTCAGGCTAGCTCGCCGCTAACTTGGAAATAGGGCTGGCGGAAGCCCGACGTCGCGTCACACATAATCAGTCGTGTCTTCATTCTGTGCACATAATAACCATGACGTCATCAATATCAACTAGAAAACAATTGAGGTGCTTTAGCGTCAAATCTCTGACGCAGTGGAACCTTCAAAGTGGAGCACGAAGCTTCTGGCATTAGCTATTAGCTGCGAGCAACATGCTATTTAGGTTAGCATCCGACGTGGGCAGCCTTTTGTGCTCAAGGACCACAATTGATTTTTAAAATGGACGGATGGGCCACATGAAAAAATAGTAGTTAAAAAAAACAAGTGGAATCTAAAGTCACCTCAATAAACTGCAGTAATATTACCGGTAGTCATTTTTTGCGGAGGATAAAGAATACATGCCTGTGAGTATTGTTTTTATTTAGATATCCACTGCTTGAAGCCGCTTTTTGTGACAATTTGCCCAAAACTATTTTTCTAACAGCCTCTTTATTTGACTATTTATGACTGAAACATCTTCTAATTAACATCGTAACTGTTCACGTTCAATACTCCTGCAAGCATCTGGCTAATAGTTTTCAGACTGAATTTAGGTCTGAATTTCCCGCCCTCTGTCTTATGATGTGACGTCATGTGCGCATTATGTACATGAAGGGAGTGTGCAGTTCAATCTTTTTGCCCACAGGTGGCAGTAGCAATTCTAAATTCAATTTCCTGCATTGAGCAGCTTTAAGGGATTAACACCGATGCTAATCATTATACCATGGCATTATTTCATAGCATTAAAAAAATGAATACATACATATTAATGAATCAAGAGTAGGAAAAAAATGAATGCAATGTTCTTATAGGACGTTTTAAGTCACATGTAACAAATGGGCCTTACTTTGCTCAGGCCTGCTTTGAAGCCTTGCGAGATTTTGCACGTGAAGACGGTTTGAATTTGTGTGTCGTTCCACTGCACACTGTCACCACACGGATGCACCTCTGCTAGTCTCGTCACACTCAATTCTTCAACACGTCCAATTTGCCTTATCTACTTAGATGGCAAATTCAGGTCCAGAAAGTAAAAACCCTGTCACAGTTTGGCTTTAGCCCCAGGTGCTAGCTAGCTAGCTAGCTAGCTAGCTCCCTAGCAGGTGAACAAGCATCTGGAGAGCTAGCTAGCCAGAAAATAAAAACCCTGCTACATTTTTAGCTGTAGCCCCTCGTGATAGCTAGCTAGCTAGCTCCCTAGCAGGTGAACAAGCATCTGGGGAGCTAGCTAGCCAGAAAATAAAAACCCTGCTACATTTTTAGCTTTAGCCCCTCGTGATAGCTAGCTAGCTAGCTCCCTAGCAGGTGAACAAGCATCTGGGGAGCTAGCTAGCCAGGAAATAAAAACCCTGCTACGTTTTTAGCTTTAGCCCCTCGTGATAGCTAGCTAGCTCCCTAGCAGGTGAACAAGCATCTGGGGAGCTAGCTAGCTAGCACGAGGGGCTAAAGCCAAAATGTGGCAGGGTTTTTACTTTCTGGACCCGGATTTGCCACCTCTGCTTATCTGCTGTACGGTCACATAATCGTGTTTCTTGTCAAAAAAAACGGCATCTCCCGGGATGCCAACGTTTTAAAATAAAATAACATAAAAATGGCGTCAAAGCAATAAGTGTAAATAAAACATGGCTAGCCTTCTAGTGACACATTACTCTGAATAGTAAAGCCATGCGGGAAGAAACTAATAAGGGCATTGATATCACTTTTAAAGCCGAGCATCACTTACAGTTTTCATTTTCATTGACACGACTTCCTTGGCCAGTTTCACTCAACTGTTCACATTCAAGAACACATTTACAAAAAAAAAAACCACATCTCATTTTTGTTTGCTCCGTTTGTCACATTCCTCTTTGCACTGTTTACCAATTCACTGTACTCCGTTTAGCCTGAACACTATGCACAGCCCATCTCGTCGCTAGCTTTGTTTTGTCTACTAACAAGTACACAAACACACACTCGGGCTCAGGGGTCACTTTTTTTTTTTTTGACAGGCCGTATCGCGTTTTGACGTCGCCCAATAAAGTGCGATGAACCCACCCACCGCGTGTGTGCGTGTTGTCATTTGTTGTGCGATTGCTGAAAAGCATTATTCGGATTCTTTATTATTATTTCAGGCACAATTTATTCTCTGATTTACACCGTTCAAATTTCAACTCTCTTCAAAAAATTCACGCCTCCCGGGTTATATATGGTCTGATTCCACATTACTTACAGTAATCACACAATTTAAGGTTAACTTTTCCCCATTCATTTTCAATGGGACTGACATAGAACTTTTTCCAAGTACCACTTTCCGCACCCACTTCCATTCCAGCACCAAAAGCGCATTCAAGCCAGCAAAAGAAAGCTCAATTAATTATTAGCCAGCCTTGACGATTCCCACCCGGAAAGGATGTTTGACATCCTGGTGAGAATTGCTAAACCGTGTGATTGACAGCCATGTGATGGTGGCGCCTGTCGTTAGCAAGTCGATGGACGTCATGACGTTTAGCATCTTTCAATCCATTTGTTTGTTTGCCGACCTGAGCAGGATCCATCACGCTTACGAGCAGAAAAGTCGCCCGCTCGTAATGAGGGCAAGTAATACCATTAACTCCCAATAAAAGTCATTGGCGGCGGAAAAGCCTGCTGGCAGCTCGTTGACCACACTTGCGCAGTGCGCGTGTGTGCGTGCAATTTCTCAAACCATGACCCAATTCTGTTATCAAACTGGATGGAATCCGATTTTGGAAAGACGCGCTGGTGGTAGAATATCAAGTTGCTCTGGCGTCTTGTCACTTTTTCAGCATTTTTTGGGGGGGGTCACTGGAGAAAGGATGCATACTGTCATATACTGCATTTGTCATCATTGGTCATAAAAAAAAAAAAAAAAGGGTTCATAATGAACTAATTAATACAATAATCTTAATTTTGTATCATATTTATTTTATTTTTAATAAATATGTAAAATACAGTACATAAGTAATTGTCTACATTAATTTTTTTTAAAGATACACGATATAAAATAAAAATTCCAAATTAATGCAATACAAAATAAATAAAATGTAAATAATTAAATGCTACTTCTTATTCATATAAAATGACAAATAAAAAATGAATAATTTTAATATACATTATATTACAAACAAGATCATGTTTCAGTATTTTTAGTCATTAAAAAAAACTCATTTGTTCCCAAAAACGTGCAAATATGTTTTATTTTAAATGTTTTAAGTGTCCCAGAGACGTATTTATACGTTTTGATGCTAGAGCATACAGCTTTGATGCAGCGTCTGAAATTCGAAGAACGAGTGAAGCAATGGTAGTTATTACAAAAACTGCCAGCAGGTAGCAGCGGAGTATAAAAGGTCAACCAGGGCTATGATGAAAAAAAGCTGATTTCCCCACAGTTCAAAAATAGATTTGTGAATAATGATGAAACTTAGCTAATGCTAATTGCTGCAAAACAGAAACAGATAGATTTTTTTTTTCTGATGAAAGAAGAGAATCTAATCTTTCTTTTGGTATGTTCCATGTTTTTTTACCCATACAGTCAAAATCCAGTAAAACAGCCGGGAGCGAAGGGGGTTGCTTCAGTGAAAATGGTTGGGAGTGAATGAGTAAAAAAAAAAAACTGTGATAAACTAGAATGGTCTCCATTTTTCATTTTGTTGAAGTGTGCTAGAAACGTCAGGCCGACGTCTCCTTTTGGTGCGTTCGCACCCAAACGGTTGACACCTTGGGGGGAAACAAAACGTCCAGGTTGCAAAGTGCGGAGGAAAATCATGCGCCAAAAATAGCTCTTGATTACACGTGCAGGTTGAGAGGGGAGGAAACATTTCGATCTACAGCTTTGGCAGGAAAACAAAAAGAACGGAAAGCAACCCCAAAAAAAGGCATAATAGTCCCAACGTTTAACGACAGTGGTCGATTTCCGATTTAATAAAAAAAACGAATACAATCGGAAGGAGCTTCTGTCTGCTAAAACTCGCAACACTGCTTGTAAAAAGGTTTCTACTGTACTGTAATTGCTTATACATGCCACAAGATGGAGCCAAAGGACTACTGTTATGTAATGAAGCTCCTCAAGTCACTTCAGATGATAACAAAGCGTTAGCGCCCCCATGCAAAAAAAAAGAGTGAATTCAAGAATGCCAAACTGCACATTTTCAGGGCTTTGCTATACTTTACTCGAACGTGTCCTTAAATTTGGGGTGAATGCTGCTGCGGGCGACTCCAGATGGCCGAGTCGGCGCTTGCCACAGATGTTTTTGGTTTGTTTGCAGCTGGATCGAGCCCGTGTGGCAACCCTCCGCTCGCCCTCCTCCACACCTGCTTGGCACCGGGTTTTTTTTTTCTTCTCCATTTGGCCTTTTTTGATGCCGTCGCCTCTTGACTCCCAAAATGGCCACGGATGAGCAGAGGGGGGCAAAAGTAGTCACATTACTGTACATTTAGTTTTGGAGATGAAAGGATTTTGCCAGTGAGCATTTTATTATTATTTTAAAAAAATTAAACGAGCATTAGCTCAAGGTTCCAAAGCAAAACTTGCTTACTTTGCGAACTGACTAGCAAAAAAAAAAAGAGCTAAATTTGCTAATGATAACAACAGGGAAAAAATACACCTCTCTGGTGTCTGTTTTTCAGATTTAGATGGAAAATTTAAATGTAGGGAGTAGAAATAAGTAAGAAAAATACATTCAAACCCAAAAATGTGTAAATCCGTTTTTTTAATTATGTTTTTTTTTATGCAAGAGTATACAGACACAAACCAGGCTTTGGTGCAGCTTCTGACATGAAGAGGTGGCTTAAAGCAATGGTAGATATTACAAAAGCGGCATTGCAGCAGGTGGCAGCAGAGTATAAGAGATCAGCCAGGGCCATGTTGCAACAAGCTCTTTTTACCAGGAATGTGAATATTGATGAAATTGAGCTCTATTCTAATCCTAATTGCCGTAAAACTGAAACAAACACAAATATACATTTTTTTTCCTGATGATAGAAGAGAATCAAATCTTTCTTTTGGTAGGTTCCATGTTTTAATAGCAAAAGAAGAGAATATTTTGCGGGCCTTGCAAAACCAGTCCAAATCCAGTAAACCAGCCGGGAGTGAAGGGGGTTGCTTCAGTGAAAATGGCTGCCAGTGAATGAGTATTTGTACTTTGAGGCTTGGGAGGTTAATGAGGACGCTGCTCCTGGCAAGACGCTTGCTTCTTTATCTTTAATGTTCCCTCCTAATGACCCCGCCGGGGGAGCACGTCGAGGGTTCGTCTGTGCTCAAAGCATTAGTCAAAGAAAAAAAAAAAAAAATCTCCTCATTGGCTGGGTAAAGCGGGTTCTCCCGGAGATGATTAGCGTAGCAGACGCTCTCCGCACGAGTAGGATAGGATTTATTTGCGGTGAGACATTGGTAACGTTTTGGTCATGTTTTGACATGAATGAACCAGACGAATATAAGATAAGTAAGCATACAACATATGTTTCTTTTTGAGACATTTCAGCATAAGTGCAACGAATGGTTACATCACGGTTTGCTTTTGCTATTTTCCCGAATTTGTGTACAGGTATTCTTTTTTGAGGTCAAACAACTTCTCAACTGTTTGCTTCCTGCTGACTTTTTCAATACTTTCCATGCATGCAGTAAAAAAATCTCAAAAGTGCACTTGAAAATCCATTAAGTCACTGAGAAAGGTATTTAATATGCTTCTTTCTTTTTTTTCTTCTTTTTTTGCTCTCCGTGGCTCGCGTCACGGCGCATTTGCCGACGCGACAATATGAATTTTTCAGCTCCTCCACCTAAGCTCTTATTTTTAAATATATATATATATATAAATCTATCCACGCGCCGACACTTCAGGTCACAGCGCCTCATGGAAATTAACAGTTGAAAAATCAAGAGGTTGCCTTTGGATAAGTGTGCTACAGCACTTTTATTAAACCAAACATTGACATAATTGAATATTGAAATGTTTAGATATTTCAATCACTGAATAAATTTGAAACCCCCCCACCCCAAAAAAAAAAAACGTAATCAAATAAATATTACAACAATTTAAATGGAATCTTAATAGTGAAATACTGTGTGTTAAAAGTTATTAGAGTAAATATTGACATAAACAAAGGGAAAAATGAAAATAGAATTTGAAGAAATATGATATACTGGTAATAATACTGAAATAATTGAATAAATACTGAAGTATATATTGATAGATATAATATATGGAATATTGAAACATTAAAACGATACTGAATTTGAATCATTTAAAAAAAAATATTGAGTAAATATTAGAATACTGAAATCATTGAACAAACAAGGTACTTTATTCCATTTTGGCAAACTACAATATGACATTTCATTCCGATTAAGTTCTGACACATTCTTTATCAATAACCTGAAATTAGATTTTCTTTCTTTTATCGAACAGGTCAATCCATGCAAAAATATTCATTGATGACAATTGTGGGAGCAAAACATCTCCAACGTCATCACTGGCTTTGAGTCGTAATGCGGCATGAAAGTGGAATTATTTGCAGAGGAAGTTGATGTTTTGTCATAAAGTAAGGAAATATCTTCACGTGCTCAGTCAATTTGCGCGCCGTGCGCACTTCAAATGGAAATGTGTGTTCTTGTCGGACACTTGGGCAACGCATGCATACAGTGGACAAGGAAAAAAAACATGGAATTGATATCACATTTGTCTCCCGCTGCTAATGAAACTTCTCCAGCTTACTTGCAAAAGTGAGCAAATGAATCCCGCCGCGGCTTAACTTGTTCAGTATTTGAATGCATCCAGCATTTGCTGACTCATTTATTATTTAATGAAGCGTTTTTGTTTGCTGCCTCCAGCTGTTTTTCTGCCATTGTTAGCGCCTTAAAGCTCCGCCTCCAACGATGTCTGTTTATGTAATATTATTTATTGGCCAGATGTTGAAGAAAGCAGTGTTTGGCACACCTCCATTTTTTTTAGATTGGAAAGCTATTTTACTTATAGAAAATGAATTCATCTTATGCCTTTTTTAATTCATCCTGACCCCCCAAAAAAAGTAAATGGTTGCTGTAAGCTTTGAAAGTGAGGAAGTTTGATTTTTGTTGCTGTTGCTTTTAATTGTATTAAGTGGCAAAGTTCAAATGGTTCAAAGTATTTTATAATGGACACAGCTGGTTTTCTTCACCCTTTATTATTTGATTAGTTCACAATGTAGTGATGAGTCCGTTCCAGAAAGTCAGACTAAAACCAAGTTGTACAAAATGAAAAGCAATAATGTCATTTAAGATAACCAAAAAATACATTTTATAGAGAATAACTATACATTGATATATCCCCCAAATAAAAAACTGTGTTAAATATGAAGTGGATGAATGAATATTTAACATCACTTTTACATTTGATGAAAATTCTAGAGAGGAGCCGTTTGTGTACTTTGCTGTGAGGAGTTTTTAACTTGAATTCTATCATCTTTCTTTAGCAAATGGCTGCAATTCAGGCGAAAACAACAAAAGCCTCCTTGTCTGCGCGGCAAAATGGGCGCAACATCCTGTCAAAAATCACACCTTCAAAATAAAAGTATGCCAGTATAATAACGGTTTTGCCACACGTTTCGTCCGCACCCAAACTATTTTGTGATTGAATGTGACTGTTAAGTAAGGTGACCCAAAAAAGTGCTGTTAACATGTGTTTTTACACGACATGCTTTTATTATGAATGTGTGACTTTTAACAGGATGTGTTGTGCCGATGTTGCAGAACAGAACAGACTGGAAGTTTAGTTTAGTTTAGTTTTGTTTCTAAAAGCTTGCAGAGGGCAACTTATAAAATGCTTTTGATTAACACTCTCTATTCTGGGAAACTAATGGCTGAGTCACACGTTTTTAAATTCAAACCCAGTGGATGTGCAGCTGTAAGTGGCATGCGGAAACCAATTGCCCACTGTAGGTGCAGTAATAGAAAATTTTAGAAACTTTACGTTGCACGGTCCTACTCTTGAGTGGACGTAAAAATAGCAATCAACGTCACAGTGATGTGTAATAATTATGTTTGCGACGTACTGTTGTTGCATGTGGAAAATTTTGACTGTGCGCGTTGAAGGCTGAGCGCAATAATAAGGAGCGGCTCATATTCCTTCCCCTCGCCTAATCCCATTAAGGCTCACGCTCCAGGAAACCGCAGCGCCTCCCGGTAATGAAGAAGTGCCAGTGAGAACAAAAAAAAAAAAAAAAGCAGAAAAAAAAGCTCTGCTCTCTGCTGCCACCTTGTGGCGTGTAGCACGAAACGCTCATTTGTTCATAGACAGGTTGCACCATGATACCTTTGGAATCAATCCCTCCGTTTCGAAGTCAAAAGCACGAGACACGGACCAGCATGTGATATCATGAAGCAAATTTATTAACAAAAAGGCGAGTGTGACGTGGTCGCTACTTGGCGGCTTCCTCCTCCTTGGCCAAGCTCTTGATGAACTCCTCCTTCTTGGCCTGGATGCGCTCCTCCCTGCGCTTGCGAGCCTCCTTGGTCTTTGTGCGGCGAGCCTCGGCCTGGTCGCTGGAGCGAAGCACACCAATGCCAATTATTATCCTGATCCACATTTCGAATCATTCTACCGGCACAAACCCGGTGTTGCTTTTAAAAGTTTAAGTGGGGGTAACTAGAATTGTTTTATTTAACGACAGCTATTTTTATATGAAAATGCTGCATTCATTGTATTATTTTATCAAGCTGGGTTTTATTGATCATTTCAGTTGTGAAGCAGCCTTGCAAAAACGATTGGGAAGTGTTGTCGCATGCTTTAAAAGTGGTAACAGCGCCATCCAGTGGACAAAAATGAAAATTACAAATTGAAAGGCAGGAATGTAGTAAGAACGAAGGGAGTGGGGGAGCCGAATGGCACAAAAATAGTTCTTCATAAAATGAAAATAACTTACGCCAGGAGCTTCTTGCGAGCCTTGTCTGCCTTCAGTTTGTGGATGTGCTCCATCAGGATGCGCTTGTTTTTGAACACGTTACCCTTGGCCTTTAGGTACAGACTGTGGTACCTGGACAGGGAAAGACGACTTTCAGTAAAACTTAATTCATTTGAAATAGACAAAAAAAAAAGGAAAAAGGAGTCGCTTCCCGCTTACATGTGCCTGTCAATCTTTTTGGACTCCCTGTAGCGGCGGAGGAGACGACGCAGGATGCGCATGCGGCGCATCCACAATAGCTTCTCGGGCATACGGGCGTTGGCGGTACCCTTCCTCTTACCTGCAAGCACATCAAAGCAAGTTAACAGTTTTGCACTTGCAGGCGAAGGAACAGTTGGAGAGACCGTTTCATTTTGGAACTCGAGTTGAGCAATAGCGTTAAAATAGCATCCCCACTCAAAACTATGTTCCCCTTTATTTATAGGAAAAGCAAATGACAATAACATTGTTCAAGCCCAGGCTTGATTGATTCATTCCATTATTCCCCATGTGAACCCTCGTTTTGGAATCCATACGGCATCCACTCCATTCCAACACGATCTGACTCCAAATGACGCTGAAAATGGATGCAAAAATTGGCCCACCGTAGCCCATGTGACGTCCTTTGCGGCGCGCCAGCGTGTTCTTGCGGCAGCGGGCGCGGGAATGCACCGTCACGGGCTTCTTTATGATCAGGCCATCCTTCACCAGCTTGCGGATCTGCTGACCTGTCGAGCGGAGAGTCGTATTGGAACGATTGAGCTTGCGCGAAAAGGTTACAACCTGCAGCCGGTAAAGCCACTCACGCGAGTTGGCGTTGGCAATCTCGTTGGTTTCGTTGGGGTCCAGCCAAACCTTCTTCTTGCCACAGCGCATGACGCTGGACGCCAAGCGCTTCTGAAGCCTGAGCATGCTTGGGAAACAAGTTTGCTTAGGTGTGAAATTCAATGCAATAAAGTGACTGGCAAGTTAACACACAAGTTGGATAATTTCCAAAATTCAAATGGACAGTTTTCATCACAAATGTATCTTTATGACACCCAGTAGCATCTAGCTTGTTTTGATAGTTACTTCAAGCAGTGTCTTTGATGAGGTCTCTTTATTTACAATAGAAAGAAACGAAAGTTTTAATAATAAGTTGTTGAATTGGGATAGCAAGTTCATTGTATTACTTGTCAAGTAATTTAGAACTCGATCAGACTTCTAGTTGAAATACCTTTAGTTCGTGAAGGTATGAGACAGCAAATCAAAGTTGAAAAGTGCCTGAAAACTGCAGACGTCTAATGTCAGCAACGTTTCGACTTGTTCAGCTTTGTTGTTGTGACGTCAGGCATGTTTGTGAGGTTAGACAACTAACGGGCAAAAATGAGCATTTTTCATACACGACGCTGCAATTCACATTCACAGTAGGGAATTGTTTTTACTCGTGTTTGAATTGGGTCACTCAGAAGTGATGGCAACCGCTAGTTAACGAAAATGAGCCACATTTGGACGTGGAACGGCAAACTTACCTCATGCTTACGGTTAGCTTGATGAAGACATGGGAAACCGGACGGTGCGGTCGCAACCATTTCAACTCTCGGCGAGGGTAAAGAATGCACACCCGTGGCTATAAACCGTGAAATAAACCCGGCAAGCTGCAACAATTTAATTTTCATCGTTAACAAACATACCGGTGTGAGCCTTGCCCACGATTTCAACGTATTAAAAGTCGTAGCATTTTATTCAACACCACCTGTATAGATGGCAGAGTGGTACGCTCCGCGTGTAAATGCAATTCTTGTTTTCGCCCCTAGAGAACGTAAGATGACAAATTGTAAAACGTGTATTTGCTGAGTTGACCTGATAGTGGCAGTAGTGTGTTTTTACAGCAAATTGCGAGTTAGCAGTAAATGTGCGAATAAGATGACAGGTGAAGCATGAATGAACGCAGTTTGGTCTATACGTCATGAATATTCATGAGGTACTTCCCTGCGATTGGCTTTTGGAGTTGGTCTCAGCCAATCAGAGCTAAGTCAATGTTATCAATATTAATGAGCAGCCTGAAACCCTTTGCTCCAATGGACGATCGCCTTTTATCGCCGCATTGTGTGTGCTGGGGCGGCCGACGTCCGTACGGTTGAGCGTGGTCACCGGTACCACACCACCACCCACCGACGGCGGCCAACCTCTGCGGAGTAGGCGATTCCGTCGACGAGTTGTTTGATTTTTAATATATATTGTTCGAGACATGAGTCGACGTAATGCGGCATTGAAGGTAAGTGAGCCCTCAATCGCTTTCTCGCTAGCAAACCATCTGTCGTCTCGTGCTGTCATTGTCATGGAAACAAGCTGCCGGTAGCTTCTTCCATCCGTTTTGTGACGTTTGCGGCCGCAGTTGAGCGACTTTCGTAATTCGTCGCCATAAGTCGCGTTGCCTAGATGTTGACATTGAAGCGTAAAGGCTCAAATGACCTCGCTCTGCTTTGTTCAGTTCATTCCCAACGCAGCCAGTTTAAGGTGGTCCTGGGTTAGCATGTGGCTAATCCCGGTTCCGCTTATCTTGGTGATGCAGCGTGAGGCCAGACGTCCAGCTCGCCATTGTTGTCTGCGCGGCTAGTTATTTGCATGTCCATCTGTCACGAGACAATTTGACCTGCTTATTTGTGACGAACACGTGAAGGGGGATCTTCGCCGGTCTTTTGTTCCCCCCCCCGAGCATCCTTGTATACGAGTCAAAACAAGATTGTAATTCGTCAAGTCTTTTTAAGGTGTCTCCATAACATGTTTTGTGGTATGCTTTTATCAAAAATACCCAGAAGATCAAGAATTCTACACGAATTTTACAAGCTATTTTGTCATGCTTTGATAAAAAAATTGGCATGTTTCAGAGGTTGGATCTGTCTCATGCCTTGGCCCAGCCATCATGCATCATCCCGCCTCATATTAGGCTGGGCCAATGGCGAGCGTGAGATTTTATGTGGAAGACAAGCAAGCCCCCAAGATGCTTTGTGCAATAAAGACGCTTCAAGTTGTTTCATGCTACTCAAATTTACTGTCAAATTCAACAAAGACAATAACATGTATTTGGAACATCTATATGGGTACATTCTGAAGCAACATATATTTCAACACCAACAGTTGAGCAAACACATCAAGATAGAGAATGCAGCAATACTCACAGGCATGTATTCTCTATCCTCTATGAAGATTTCCTATTACTATTACTGACGCGAATTGAGGAGCTCAGTAAACACAGTCGATTTAATTGAAAAAGTTTGGCAAAATTAGGTTGTTATTTTTAATACAATATTATGGATTGCTGTTTTTCCTAATAAAAAAAACACTACAAACATTTCTGATGTTTTTAGGTTGGAACAAATTAATGGCATTTGCATCCATTTCAATGGTGATTTGTATGTCCCCTTTCAAGTTTCAATTTCAATAATATTTTTATAGCTCTTAATTGCAAACGCCTCAGATTACTGAATACCAAACATCTTGAAAACGGAGCACAGATTAAAATTATTTAACAAAGATTATTTCAAATCTTAAAAGTACCAATTTGAGCTGAATCCCTCAAAAATTCCAATATTATTGTTTCTCTTCTACAGCATCATGGCAACAAACTTGCACTGTGGTGTTGCCCAGTGGCCCCGGCTTCTCATTCCTCAGCTGCTTTTGTTTGGCTCCCAACAAAGTCACCCCATCGCGGAGAGTACTCTCGGCCATTGACCCCGTACAAAAAAAAAAAAAAAAAAAAAGCCCACTCGGCCTCCTCATCAGTGTGCACGCTGAGTACTGGCGCTGAAACACAACACGAGCACTAGACGGAGGGCAGCATTCATTCATGAAAGTGACTCGCTAACCTATTCCCGAGTGTACGCTTAAGTTGGGGCAAACAACACGGGGAATAAAAGGCCAACCACACCAATAAATATTTGCACTTTTTTGTATGTCAAATGAAAGCAATTGCTGTCGTTTTTGTTGTTCCAACCAGGTGTGCAGTTAGAAGGTGTTGGGTGCGGACGGGAGGAGAAGAAAAGAAGTCCCTCAGAGGCCATGGAGTTGTCGGACGGCTTGCTGCTGCAGGTCAACAACGGCGAGCAGTGGTGCAACCAGTGGAAGCGGCCCAATGACGACTCCGTAAGACTCCAAACCGTAAAAGTTCAACGTTCATCGTTTCAACTTCATTTAGCTCATCCGAGCAACATTTTTTTTAATTTTTTTAAATTTTCCACATTTTCCTCTTAAGAAAATCTTGCAGAAATGAATGCACACGTTTTCCTTGTTTGTTTTGTTTGTTTTAGTTAAATATAGGAAAATAGTTTTTGTATTTTCCCTCAGTTGTCCACATTTTCCAAAAGAAAGTCGACAAATGAATGCAGGAATTTTACTGTCTTCACCTCATCCTTTCACTTTCAAACGGTTCAGCTCATTCACGACACCAGATTGCTCTTTGCCATATGTTAGCGTACCTGCTGTTAGCGTGTT
This sequence comes from Vanacampus margaritifer, assembly GCF_051991255.1. Classification (NCBI taxonomy): domain Eukaryota; kingdom Metazoa; phylum Chordata; class Actinopteri; order Syngnathiformes; family Syngnathidae; genus Vanacampus; species Vanacampus margaritifer. The sequence continues at coordinate 1,757,112 of NC_135449.1, forward strand.
AGCATGAAATAGCACATCAATATATTTCTACACAAAGTGCGTTCTCTTGTTTCTTTTCACCTTTTGTGTGTTGTGTGTGGTTGAAGGACCGCAGTACCAGCCCGTCAGTCCTGCGCTGCGTGGCCACCACCTGGAAGGAGGGGCTTCTGAACAGGAAGAGGCCCTTCGTCGGCCGCTGCTGCCATTCTTGCACGCCGCAGAGCTGGGTAACCTTACACAGCGCCGCCGCTGAATTTTTAAGCATTAGCGTAATGGATGTGCAGGAGGAGAGGACATTTGAGACCATGTTTATTATGAATGTTTGCAGTAGTGCCAACTTGCAAAGCACCGAAATCATTTTTGTGCTCATTAGCCCCACCGTTACATCACAGTGGGGCAGAAGGGCTCGCGCACGGACACGTTTCCGTTCATTTCTTTGCATTCTCACCACAGGAGAAGCTGTTCAACCCCAGTATTCCGTCGCTGGGCCTGCGGAACGTCATCTACATCAACGAGACCCACACCAGGTACATGTTGCGGGGCCGTATCATTGGAAGCAATCACTCGCTCATCATGGAAATGTAGCAGAATAATATAACTCCATATATAATTAGAAGTGGGAAAACAAACACTTGCACACGGGGCAATACCTTCATTTAATCTCTTTTGCTTTTCATAGAAAATAGTTTTAGTGTTCACACTGATCTGCTAACTACAGTGTGTGTCTAAATCATTTTCATGGTTTTATTGTACACAGCAAGTCATTTTCATAATCGTATTGAACATTTTGCATCATTGTGGAGTCGCTGACCCTTTAAGGAAGCCTCTGATGCTTTTCTGCAACATTACCTGTTTAGAGGCTGAAACTGTAGCTAATTGCACAGGAAGTATTTACACTTGTTTTGTAATTGCCATTGTTGTGTGCGTTGTGAGACGTCGCCAAGCGTAACGTGTCCACGCTCCAGAAATGGCGCTTGGAAGGCACTTTGATCTGATTTTGACGCGTGCGCTCCACAATAGACTTGAAGCAGCCTTTGAGGCTTCTGTCGAGCAGTCGTAGTGGAATTGAATTGTGTGCAACATTGGAGAAGGCCGCTGAATAATTGAAACCTTGATGGCGTCGCATGTATGGCTGACCTTCATTAAGATGTTAATACCTCCAAACTCCAAATATATCCTAAGCTTGTACAGTGGTTGTGTTTTTCTCATTTTATTAACTCATTCACTGCCATTGACGGCTATAGACGTAAAAAATTCATTTGAAATATTTCCATTAGTTACATTTTTTTTTTCTACTTTTGCTAACAAGAGTATGAAAACTTAGGAAAAAAAATATTGTAAATTTAGAACAGATTAATCGTTTGTTAACTAGTGAAGTCATGTGATTAATTACAATTAAAAATTTTAATCACCTGACGGGCCTATTTTAAAAAAAAAGGGGCATTTAATCGTAATTAATCGCATGATAATTTTATATCTGTTGTAAATGTACAGTAAAAAAATTCTAGTTTTTTTATTAAAAAAATAATAAAATGAAAAAATGTTAAATATTTCACATGAATTTTTGATGTTTGTAGGCGTCAATGGCAGTGAATGAGTTAATTTAATTATAAATGATTAATTTTATACATTAAATTAATTTGTCCACAGAAAATAATATCAAGCCAAGTGATGCGCTCCTTCCATCATGAAAGCTTTATTAGCTGGACATTTTCAACATGCGTTAAACATGCGGCGTTAACAGTAATTCCGCTGAATTTAAAGATCTATTTTGAACGTGCGTTGCTGTTGTTGCTGTGTGCAGGCAGCGCGGCTGGTTGGCGCGGCAACTGAGCTACGTGCTCTTCGTCATGGAGCGGGACGTTCACAAGGACATGTTTCCTCGCAATGTGGTGGAAAACGTGCTCAACAGCAAAAGGTAGTCCACCTCCGCCGTCAAGAAAAAAAATATACCGTTTGGCGAGCCCCGGCTTTGGTGAAACAAAAGAGGCAGTTGGCAATTTGGTCAGCTGATGCTTGGTCGTGCGCGTGCGCGCTTCTGTTGCAGTGTGGAGAGCGCCATCTTGAGCGTGGCATCCGATTTGGACGAGGCTGCCGGCGAGCGCAGGAAGTCCGTCAGGAAAGTCAAGCAGAAAGCTCGACGCTTCCTGCAGCAGATGGTGGCCAGCGTTTCGCCCGCCTTCATCAGGTGCGCCGAAACGCCTCTCCATTCGCCATGTTGCGACCCGACCATGTCGTTGTAAACGGCTGCACGGTTTTTGCACTCGTGCGCGATTTGTTAAAGGCCCAGTGTGTAGTGCCTGGTGCCATCTAGTGGTCAAAGAATAGCATTAGAAGCAGGCACTCTACGGTGGCTCAGAGAGACCACATTGCGTAAGCCTACCACCGATTCTTATTTTGCCTGAGCAAACGAGCATCTCGGCGAGCGATGGCGACTTGGCAGCCCGTTTTGAAGCCCGGCGAGCGACGCTGAAAACATTTGGCGTGGACAGCCGACTCTTTAGAGCAAGATGACAGATCCGACAAACTCAACCGATTCCGCAAAAGAGGGGGAAAGTTCGGCCCAGCAAGCTCGCCGCGCGTGCTCATCAGTTTGCGCAAGTTTGCCGAGATTGCGCCTAAATTTGTCCTCTGTCCAAACCAGGCTGACGGGCTGGGTTCTCCTGCGGCTCTTTAACGGTTTCTTCTGGAGCATTCAGATCCATAAGGGTCAGCTGGAAATGGTGAAAAAAGCAGCAGCAGAGGTCAGCAGGCCTCAAAAACTTTTCCAAACTTCTTCAATCTGTTGTTGCATTTCATCATTCAAATCCAGTCCAAATAGTTGATGTTGTGGTGGTCCCGTGCAGCACGACGCCCCCATGGTCTTCCTGCCCGTCCACAAATCCCACATCGACTATCTCCTCATCACGCTGATCCTCTTCTGTCACAACATCAAAGCGCCGCACATCGCCGCCGGCAACAACCTCAGCATCCCCATTCTCAGGTGAGCGTGGCGCCATGTCCGCTGGAGGCAAAACGCCGAGGGTTCGCAAACGACATTTTTGTCCTTTCAGCACCCTCATCCGGAAGCTGGGAGGATTCTTCATACGGCGCAGAATGGAGGAGTCCGGGGACGGCAAGAAAGACATTTTGTACAGATCGCTCTTATACGCTGTGAGGCTTAGTTTTGTTACATTCGTGCTATTATTCCACTTAATTAAAGTCTTAGCCACATTTCGATATCTCGACAGTTACGTTTGAAGAAATGCAAGCAGATTTGGGATTTACTGTAGTTGACGTGAAAATCGTATTTTGAGAGTTTAGAGGAAACAACTTTTAAAAAAAAAAAAATCATGATTCTTAATCTCTTTAAAACCGTTTTTTGCCCTCAAAAATACATATTTCTAAAATACCCCAAAAAATACAGCTTTATCACAGTTAACAACTTTTTACAAATTACAACTTTAGAATGTTTCTTCATATTGAAAAATATACATTAAAAAGAGATTTTATCCCCGGAAGATTACAACTTCATTGTAATAGAGTACATTTGTTCTTATACTCTTTTGTAATCATATGCACGTGAAGTCATTTTAATTTATGCATCTCCTAATCTACTACTACAGAGTTGCCGCAGGTCATTAAGCATTAAAAGTCATTAAATGGATTTTGCTAAATATATGTCCACTTATTTAAATGAACAAGTGTGAGAAAAACGTAAACAACATTTTATTGTACGTTTAGAACCGATCAAATGTGCGATTAATTGCGAGTTAACTGTGAAAAATCATGTGATTATTTATGATCAAAAATTGTAATCGACTGACAGCCCTAATATATAAACAATATATAACATATTGCATTTAAAAGCGTGAAATGTGATTTTCCGATGCCTGCAGAATTCCGCGAAAAGAGAAATTTGCATTTGGTTGAGAATTGCTTGTTGTGTGTGACCCGCTGCACTGCACGTCGACCTGCCAAAGTAATTGCGTGTTGAGCCAATAAGATAAGTGCTATCAGCTGACGACCGTTGCGTGCGTGTGCGTGCGTGCGCGCGCCACGTGTGGATAACAATGGCCAACTTGTGTGGTTTAACCTTGAAAATTGTGCCTCGGATCCCCTTTAATGCTACAAAAATAGAGCGCGACAGCGCCGAGTCAGCGTTACGAAGCAACGTACCTGGCAGTGGTCCCAACGTAACAAAAGTAAATGTTGCTGAGGCCTCTCGTCTTTGCAGCTGAATCCAAGCTGGGGGTCTATTTTAGGACATAACCCCCCCCCCCCCCCCACAAATGTCCTTAGACAGCTGTCTATGGTTACACAACACTGCTGGTGTCCAAATTGAGGCTGGCGGGACGAACCTTTGGCTAACTTTGACCTGTTGCATCTTTCATGTTGTCGTCGTCGTCACGTGACGTGCGAACCCCTCCAGTACACCGAAGAGCTGTTGCGTCAGCAGCAGTTCCTGGAGATCTACCTGGAGGGCACGCGCTCCCGCAGCGGCAAAGCGTCCACGGCGCGCGCCGGCATGCTGTCCATCGTGGTGGACGCGCTGCGCACGGGCTCCATCGCCGACGTGCTGGTGGTGCCGGTGGGCATCTCGTACGACCGCATCATCGAGGGCAACTACAACAGCGAGCAGCTGGTGAGGCCGCCGTCGCCGTCGCCGTCGCCGGCGGCTTACGGCGGCCGCCGTGGCCATGTCTGAACTCTTCCGTGCGAGCAGGGCAAGCCCAAGAAGAACGAGAGCTTGTGGGGGATAGCGTGCGGCGTGTTCAGGATGCTGAGGAAGAACTACGGCTGCGTCCGCGTCGACTTCAACCAGCCCTTTTCCTTGAAGGTGAGGAGGCTCTTATTTTGAAGGACTTGATTTTTTTCATTCAAACCAGGTGTCTTCATAACGCATCTGTGACGGCGATGGCCAAAATCAATCGTCAATTGCATCTCGCTTTATTAGTTAGTGTTTGTTTTTTTTCTGATCATAATACCCGCTTGAAAGATAGTGTTTTAAAAGTAGCCATTTTGGAGCTGCAAAGTTTCCGCCCGCCAGCGACGAGATGATTCATTGATTTCCAGTCTTTTACCTGTTGAACGCAGGAGTACCTGGACAGCCAGAGAAGCCGCCACATTGCCCCGCCGCTGTCCCTCGAGCACGCCTTGATGCCCGCCATCATAGACTCGCAGTAAGTGCGGCGCTCTTCTGCTTGTGTGCCACTAAAACCGTCACGTCAAGCCTCCAAAATGGCCCCCGGCCAAACCTCTTCCCACTTTTGTCACAGCAAGGCGCCGTCATTTGACATTTGCGCACAGCACTCGAGTTGACATTACCTCGGGGTCAGTTCACAGTCCCGCCGCAGCTGCCCGTATTTTGAACTCAAAAGACCCTCGCAGCCCAAAACAATACGCACCAAAAGAAATCTCCCCGTGACAC